>NC_079387.1:620582-920582 GCF_021018895.1 Seriola aureovittata | reverse complement strand
AAACGAGCATATTAAACACTAAAGTTTATCAGTCTAAATTAAGTCTTGAATTCACAGCTTCTTTAATCTTTTTGCATCTGAAACCATTTCCTCTCTCTCCCACCTTTTACGCCTCCACATTTCCTCCTGCTAAAACAGTGAAATGAAATCCAGCCCGTGCTGTTGACTCTCCTCATGTTGAAAACACTGAGACACATCATAAAAAATTAATTACTCTTCCAACCCCCACCCCCCCTCATTTCCATAAGATTTCCTTTAAAAAAAAATGTAAAATTCATTTAAAGTAAGTGGTGACGTTGTCTTTGAAGATCACGACAACTAACATGGATCAAAGCGGAGGTTCTGTACGGTTGAGGGCCTGATTAGCATAATGAAATTAACTTAGAGACAAGAATCTCTAATAGGTGCAACAAAAAAACGCATTAACAATATTTAAGCAAAGTGCTGTTTGTGCTTGTAATACAACAATTATGGAACTTGTATCCAATTAACACTTTGTTGATTAACTTCTTTTTTCATACACAACTCATATCAAGACCTCTTCTCATTTTCGAAGCATAATTTTTGCTCCTTTTTTTTGTCTTTTTCAGCCTTTTTCTTCTCAACTTGACACACATGATGATTCTTTGCTGTATTGTTTTTCTTAAATCGGGCCATGAAATCAAACTGAATTTCCATATTCACAGTGATAATTGCAAAGCTGGCAGATAGTTGTGCTATAATTGCAAACTAATGACTGCAAAATTATTTGTGAACTCCCGAGATATTGAGGCTTTTTTCAACAGCACCTAATTTGAGTGACAGCTCCAGCAGGTTAAAAAAGGGTTTATCAGGAAATTTCCCTTTGAAATGACTATTAACCAGAGTCACGGTGTCTTTTCTGTCACAGCGTGTGATCTCTGTACTACAACATCCTGTATGAGCTTTTGAGCTCATAGTTTCTGTCTAAGGGGCTTTAATGCATCCTCCTCTCCCTGTAAGAGAAAGTATGCAGTTTGTAAAACACACAGCATAGGCTACCAATCAAAGCTGAAATAATACCTGAGAATACTGAAATCCCAGCTCTGATGAGAGGTAGATTCACCTAGACATCTTTCAGGTCAGATGTCTTTCATTTGTTTTCAGGACTGTGACAGATGAGATCTGACTGTATGCAGCAGCTGTAATATCTAAGAAACAAATACGCAAAAGTGTGCACTTTGAATGGAAGATGATCTTGTATTAATTTCACATGTCTCTCATTTTCTCTTTGGTCAATTATAACTTTCCCATTTGCTGGTGTGAACACTCAGTTTGAGTCTACACTTGCAGACTCTATCAGACATATACTAACATGACATTAAGTTGTCACTGTTATTGCATCCAGTCTGTAAAGGTGCTAGGCGGTGAAGGAGATGAAATGCAGTTTGAGACAGGACCAACAGACCAAAATTGTTGCTGTGAATATGATGCCAGTGATTTAATGAAGATGCCCGACATAAACCTTTTTAGTCTTTATCAGCAAAACCAGTTAACAACAATCAGACATTCTTCCTTAGTATTGTTGTTGTGGTTATATCATCACATATTACTGCTATGGATGAGGAATTACGAGTAATCTTCTAAACAAAGTCGAGTGTAGTCTGCACCTGATGCACAGTTTTAAAGTCCACACCTGCCCTTTGCAGACTTGGTGAATTGTGAGACCACACCGGACTTTACAGGTCTGCACTTGTAGAGTCTGTGGGTTTGCATGTGTGGGAAACCACAGAAATCAGAGCCAAGCTCCAAAGTTCATACTCAGACTCGCAGACTTTGCCACATGCTCCTAGTAAGTCCTTGAGAGCCCAGGGTTGTCCCACTGTGAAATTATACTAATTGCTTTCCCATTTCTCAGCTATTACACATTCCCCACTCAGCCACTGAGTGTACATTGATCACACAGGTGAGGTCAGTTGAAGTCTGTAAAGGGTTCAGTGCTGTGTGCTGGATCTGAGCATTTATGTGGTAGCTCTTTCCCTGCTGCACAGGAGGTGACATCTTTTATGCTTATTGTTTGTTTAGAAGAAAGAGGAAAAGGAGTAGATACTAACAAGCAAAGACGGCCTCCTACAGAAATGAAAGAGGACAGGAAAGAAGGAATAAGATGGCAGAGGATGGAGATAAAATAGGAAATAGAATAGATTATTTCCCAATTTACTACTTTGGTCAACTGAGAGTTGGACTGTGTAAAACCAGGCTGTTATCACACTAATATCAGGAAGTAAGTTTGTCCATATATTTTGTGGTTTTTGTGTTGTTTCGCTTGTAATCTGACCAGCACTCCTCTCAGTGGGAGTTGGGTGTATCCCCCCGTCTCACTGATAGAGAAAAGAGTGCTGTCCTCTTTAGGCCTGGCAGTAATTGAAATAAATTACAAGAGCTCAGCATTGTTGTTATCTGTGGTTAGTTAACAGTACCTCCCTCCCTCTCAGGGAATGGAGGGATTCAGGGAGGAGGAGGACGATGACAGCAAGGTTCCAGTGACCCAGATTCAGTCTCAAAACATAAATAAATTCATGGTGAAGTAGAGATTCACTCAAATTCCTGTATGTTGTATGCACACACTCCCATGCATGCACACATGCCCCTATGTACCAAATGCATATAGTCGACTAATGACAGAAAATTCACAACAATTTTCATAAGTGATGAACTGAACAGGCAATTGATTAATTGAAAAAAAATAATGGCGAATTTAAACCAAAATTAAAGTCACTGCTGCTCAACAATTAGGAATCTACTAGTCTGTGGATCCTTGAACACACCACAAGAAGAGAACTACTGTAGATACTATAATGTTGCCTCATAGTATGAAGCTGCCTCAGTATATTAAATTTCTCTAAACTGCTTTTCACAAGATCAGATCCATTTACCTGCTAGGGAGCAAAAATTTATTGTTGGGCTCCTGTTGTCCCCCTTTACACCTGGCAGATTAGGTAATGGTGGCTTTGTCTCAGTTGATATTGTAGTGTCATGTTGCAGATACCTTAACAAATTTTCACAAACTGTTAATTATGAATTTAATCTGGGGCTTCTGGGGTTTTTGGCCATTGTTTTTTTAAAGCAATTGTTTGTGATGCATTTGATGTTCTTCCTTTGTGTGAACGACATCTTCCCTCTGTCCTCTTTTCATCTGCTGCACTCAGATCTCTTAAATAGTAATAGTAATAACAGTATTCCAGAAACATACTACAGCTGCTCTGTGTCCTAACTGTCTCCTCCAGATGAAGCATAACCCAAATCAGAGTCTAAACTGACACCAGCAAATAATCCTCTTTTATTCACACTTCATTTGTTTGGAGAACATCTTGAGAAAACAGGGTTCTTGTCCTCAGAAAACAAAGTCATAAAAACGGAAGAATCTGAGACTGTGCAGGAGTGACAGTGTTTTTAAGCAGTCTGTCGTGGCGGCGTTTTAAGAGCATTCTCTGGCGACTGCCGTGACACTGCCATTCCCATGCCCTGTCGAATTCTTTCCTCAGATCCCAGGCATTTAAACTGCTCCCTCCCTCCCCTGCGCTGCTCAGGATGTAGCCAAAAGTCCACTGACCTATGTGGGAGTGGATATTTTGGAAGGCAGCCCTGACTCTTTCACTCTCTATTCCTGTCCTTGCACGTTCATTAGCCCGGCCTCGAGAGTCAGAGTGTTTACATGTTGTTATCATTCCTCTCCTATCATTTTTCTTCCCTGTTTTCTCTCTCATTTTCCCTCCGCTGAGGGATGTTTTTTCTAGGTGGGGTCATCTGCTGTGATAAACTCATATATGTCACATTAGAATTACTATAATCACCAAGTAGATTAAATATACATGTGTTTATCCTGGTGAAAATGTTGGAGAGGTTGCAAAGGTTCTCTAAAATAGACATAGTGTGGAAGGAAGCGGTATACTGTATGTTCACTACTTTACACTACATGCTGTAGATTCATTATGTTTGTGCTGTACAAGTTGACTGTGGCTGCATCTGTAGAGGATTTTGCATTTTGGAGAACCTCAGAACTGTTGATGTGTAGGAAAGTAAATATCAGAGACAAAAAAAGGCAGTGTTATTGAAAGTAAGATTTTATTTACTTCAACATTATTATTACTATTATTATCCTGAAGGAAATTTGGTTTGCAGCCAGGTGTTAAACACGTTCACAGGATCACATCACTAAAGGCAGAGGGGGAGGGTTAAGGGTTTTTGAACAGGGTGAAAGAGGAAGTAAGAAGAGTGGTAAATATTTTAAATGTAAGGTCCACTTATTTAGCTGTTCTATCAACTGTATCCCACGGTCTTCTTTGTTGTCATATTGTCTAATTTGTTCAGAAAGGTGATAAAATTAGGTGATAAACTTGATGCATTTGTTATGTCTCTATATGCACATATATCTGTCCCTGTATATATGTGTGTATGTGTTCATACTCTATGTTAACGTCTGGTCTTTGTCTATCAACCCCTCTAAACAGAAATTATTCAATTTAATTTCATAATAACACATAATTGACTTTCTGGAAGCAGTCTGTAGTGATCAAACATCTCTGTGTACAGATTGTTGCTGCCTTATTGCTAGAGGTCAAGGTAGAGGAGTAAGTCTTTTTCTGGCCAAGGCATTATTTACACAGGGAAGTTTTCCTGACCAGAGCTCAGTACTTTCACATTACAGCCCAGCAGAGGAAATAATGACCTGTAGGTGCTCAGCTGTTGGAAGGAAATTGGTGTTTCTTTTCTTTTTGTATTATTATACTCCAAAGCTGCCGTGGTCTCCTCCAACATCCCTGCCCCCTCCCTCCCTCTAGTCTTGTTTCCCACACTGGGAGCCGCAGCCCAGTTACATCACTGGAAATGTTTGCTGCTTTCTTTCTGGAACTTGTGAGCTCTTACTCACCTTTATTTTGTCTCTCCACATACCGTTGCTGTTTTGGAGAACGCTTGTCACTGCAATTATTGAAAGAGTCCTGTTTTGTTTTTTGCCGACATGTTTGAGCTGACATGTTTCAGTATATTTCTTCCTCTGAAGGTGGAGGAGGTTTGTTTGATTCCTAATAAGGCTCATAAAATGCTCAGTATTTTGTATCCCAGTCTTACGAATGAGCTAACAATGCAAAAATGTCATTCTTATATCATTTTGACTGCAATTAAGACCATAAAATCTTATTTCCTTCAAACAAGTGAAAAAATCATCACTGCATAATTTTTTCTGGTTCTGGTGGAATAACCTTCTTTATTCTTTAATGTTTCAAGATATAGACGCTTTTATATGGAAAATTCTTGAAAGTTGTGGAAACTGGTTGAAATATTCTCCATCACATACATAAATGACTTGATAAGATCGAGATGTTTTGCAAAACAACGCAACTATTTTTTTGTCATGTCATTATATGTTTTGACCTGACAGTAATTATATTTTCTATTGCTCCTTCTTTCCTTCCTCAGTAATTCCCTCCTGTATTCCCCCAGTGGCCAGTAGATTCAGAGGGAGGGCTCGTGAGAAGAAAGAAGTCGAGTAGTTGTTAGAAGTGAAGAGAATTCAGGGCCCAAGGCAACTAATCAACGTATTACTTGTGTCACACCATCTTAAATCAACTTTTCTTGAAGCCCATAGATATTCCTCCGTCGTCTTTGAATGTTGTCCTGTGAGACCTGTGAAATATTTAAACTATTTCCACTACCTGCTGTTTGAGTAGGTATAAAGCAGAAGAAGAAAAGCTGAAAGTTTGTTTTCATGTGTTTCATCTGATGGACTGTCACTCGCTCAGTGTTACAAATGTTCATATATGAGGTGCACGGCAGGCATGACTTTTCATCGCTGTTAATCAAAATGAATAAACATGCATAATTGCAAAGAGCGGGGAGAAGTTAGGGAAATTCAGAGGGAATTTTCAATGCCCTATGAAGTATTAAAACGAAGCCTGGCCTCATTTTTTTTCTTTTTTTTTTTTTCCACCTAACCGTACTTCCCCACCTAGCTTTCTGCCGAGTGCACCAACATGTATATCTCTGGTTTTCATCACATGTGCTTTTCTCAAACACACAAACCATTAGGACAAAATATTTACTTTTTCACAGACGTATTCCCGTACTTCTCCTAACTTTGATATTCCCTTTGAATTCCAGCACGCCCCTCCCTCCCCTTTTTTGTAGAAGTTTAAGAAATCTGTGGGTTTGATGTGATTTTTCCCGCCTTTGTACATCATAGGCAAACATGAAAAAAAAAGTGCATTAACAGACAGGCAATGAGCTCAGGCAACAGTGGGGAGCTAAGATTGACATGTTTTTTTATTTTGACAGCACTCACCCTCCCTGCCCTTGGTTTATGATCATAAATAGTGCATGCTGCTTATTAGGAGGCTGCTGCCACGTTCCCAGCTAGTGAGTGTGCTGCTTGCCGGTGTTAGTAGACAATTTGCCAGTACACATGTGAGACATTATTAGCGTTTCCCTTTCATCCTGTGCCTCACTCTCTCCTCTCTGTCTCTTTTTCCAGTCCAATGCCATCCATGCAAAGCACTCTGGGATAGGTTGTACTCACTGATTCTACACGCTGCTCGTCATGCAGCTAAATTTGATGGGAAAAGCACATAATTTGCCTCTTCTTAGATTAAATCTAACTAATGTGATTATGTGGCACAGACACGGGAGTATATGCAAGCGCACAAGCGCACAAAAGCCGGTATGATGACAGAATTTCAAGATGTTTCACGTAGCTGAGAGGAAAAAAAGAAAGGCCGGTGCTTTTAATGCTGCATGGAGCAACATCTGGCTCCAATTACCCACTGTGAGGTAGGTGCTCTATTATAAAAGGAAACTCAAAGGATTTCCTCTCTTAAAATACACGTTATCCCTTAATTCCTGCCTAAATTACCACTTAAGCAAGGCCTGTAATTCATAAAGCCTGGTAGTCCAGGTCTGTGTCCATTCTGGCTGCAGGAAAAAACTAAACTCTGTGTCACCTTGACTGTGGAGGTAGCTGTCCTTGGAGAGCAGTGGCAGAGAGTGACATGGGCAGGGCAAAGCGACTCAGAGAAAGAGATTAGTGGCGTGGTCGCACCTCTCCTCCCCTCAGATAGTGCCCCGCTGGAGTGGCGAGAGAGGTGAGGAGGGACATAATGGCCGATGGACCCCCTCTAAAAGGATGTTTTGCAAGAGGTGGGAGAGGAGGTGGGGATGGTGTGAGGGCTCAGGGGTCTCGGGGGATAGATTTGCAAGTGAAGATAGTCCGATTCACCTCTCCCTGACACTGACGCCAGGGGCCCGGGGCTAGCAGTCAGCCTGTGGTCAAGGCAAGTACGACCCCAACCCCGCACCAGCCCCCACAACCTCCTAAACACATACTGTCTCCCAGAAACACACACATGGAGAAAGTACAGGTCCGAGCAGAGAGGTAATTTGATGCTAGGTTGTCTCCTGAGGCTCGCTGTTGTGTAGCAAGTGCCGGTGTCACTGGGTCAGAGCTGAAGTTTTCCACTGAAGCTTTCAGAGTCGATTAACAGGGAACGGTGGCCTGCTTGGCACGACACAGTCACAGGCAGGAGACTGGCTTTAAGTACAGAATTAAAAGCCTCAGCTAGAAGCACACACGACCACATGCTGCACAAGAGGTAAATGTTCATACTAGGTCATACACTTCAGAACTGTGTTGTCTAGGCTGTGAAAATAATCTAAAAAATGATTATATAATCATAAAATTGGACAAATACGTGATTTTTCTGGCCAAACCATTGTAAATAGAATTTAAAGCCACCAAGACATTTCCTTCCGAAGTATGATCCAACAATATTTAAGGAGAGATTTTCTTTTCATGCAACTTGGGTCTTATTTTCATCATTTTGGCCGTGACTCCTATCGGTAATAGTATCATTTTAATGCACAAGTTCATGCTGAGATCTTGGACAAAGTGACCTGGCAAGCTGTCCGTTATAAATATCTGTGACAGTTTACAGACCAACTTCCTGCATCAGCTTGACCTGCCGTACTTAGCATAGTTATGTGCACAGTTTTCATGTGCATTGAGGGATCACCAATATTCCAGATGTGCTCACTTTAAGGTTTACCTCCAAATAAATCTAAACTTTTGTTGGCTCGTTTCCAGCCTACATGATTGTCTGACTGCTCGTGACAGAAATTTTGACAAATGAGAATTTTTCTTTAGTAATAGTTCAATTTATCAGATTAGGTCTGAGGCATCTTCCTGTTAAACCAAATAAGAAACATGGGTACCCAGCTGAGTACATTCTGAACTGGGCCAAAACTAAGAACTATAAACGGAGCAGAATACTATGTCCTGCCAGAATTATATCATACAAGCATGAGATGTAAAATATGTCACAATATACATGATTAATATACATTTGAGGACATTTACTACAAAAAACAGATCTAAAACATCCTCTTTTTTTAACACTATCCATCAAGATGGACATTTAAGGAATACAAGTTTATCAGGCCAACATCACTGAAAGTTATGTACTTACACACAGTTCACAGAAATAAAAGTTTTATATCTTTCACATATATTTGTTATCTGTAGTATTCTGTCACTTCATGACAGTGCCTAAATGAAAGTTAAATATGAAATTCTTGGCTCTCAGAGAAAGACAGACAGAGGGCGAGATAACTTATTTTCCTTGAATAACTGTATTTCTCGGAGGGAGGAAAATTAACCGTAACCCTCAATGCTGCTCCTTGCCTGGACTCCTTCATTTTTTTAAAACCAGAAAGTGTTGAAGGCTCTGTTAGCATTTTTCCGACCTGGAATTTTACTGACCCAGGAGTCCTGACTGAGCAGGTATTGGCGCACCGCAGCCTGATTTCACAAGGTTTCGGGTGGATTTTTAATTTGTGGAAACATCAGTCTGAACGTATAGTCCAGCAACCACGAGGGAACATCGTCTCCAGCAATCTGCCCCAACCCTGTTATTAAGTGGTAATTCAAACAACTCATTTATTTCATCAGGAACTGCCCAGAAAACACCAGATTCTTGGAGTGTCTGTTCTTCAAGGAGGATTTTTTGTTAGGGTTACAAAACCTGTATTTCATCTATGAGTACTTTAGTGTATATTTTGTGAAATACAAGTTCTTTATCTGATATGGTGAGTCATTGTAAGGGTATCATATGATTGGGTTTACTGCAAATGTGGACACGCTTCTTTTGATTTAAAAAGCATGACTGATCCGAAACAGGGAAGTAGCCAAAACAGGTTTTACTGAAACTCTTCTTCCTCTCCTGCACTTTAATGGTTCAAATTCCCTGATGAATTTTGCAATTAATCAAATGACCAAAAAAAAAATGTAATTGACAGTAATTGTGGGGCTTTTGTAGCCCGACGGTGGTGAGGTGCAGTTGCTTGCTTTGCCCTGTGGTTAAACCAGTCAAGTTCCATATTCTTGATGTGTCAGATTTCACGTCCTAGGTGTAACGCAACCACGTTTTCCATATAGTTTAGTAACTCTGGTTCTTGGATCCGGCACTGGTGTCTTGCAGTTTTACTGACCAAAACAAACCTGCTGCAGGCCAGTAAATCAAAAATGGTACAATCATGTTTCATGTGATTTGAACCCTGTTATGAATGGAAACTCTGAAGTCCTTGGGTTCCTAATGGCCATCCAAAAAAACCAAAATGCAAGTGTTTGTTTGCCGTCAGAGCTCCTGAGTCTTATTACAATGTGAACAGCGAGGTTTGGACGACTGAATCAGTATCATCTTTTAAATCACTTCTGAATCTCACTTTTACAGGCTTGCTTTTATGTGTTAATGTTTTATTAATCTTTCCTGATGTTCGTCTTTTTATGTGATGCTTTTATGTTTCTTGCTTTGCTTTTATGTTTCTTGCTTTGCTTACATTACTCTTTAATAAAGTCTAACTTCTTTACTGCTTGTTTGCAGCAGCACTTCAGCTCATATCCAGCAGGAATTCTTGAGAAAAATCACTGCTTGTCCAAGTACCTTTTTACGTGCAGTGTATGTCACTGTATGTTTCTGCAGACACTAAACATTTATTATAGTAAATTTCTTTACTATAAATACTTAATGATCGTAGTTTTAAAACTGATGTGTCGTTACTTTTAAACTACCAAAGAGGACATGAACAGAGTACATTAAAATGCCTCTTAGATATTGGTGCATTCATAATTTTATTCTCTGCAAAGAACAGATTATTCTTGATGAGCAACATTGAAATAGAACAATTCTGCAATTTTACTTGAGTAAAAGTTTAAATTGAGGACTTTGAATAATGTTTTTCATGCCATCATTGTATTTCCTTTGTTTACTGCCATTGAATAATACTAATTTGATTCAGCAGTGTAACATTTAAGAGGTTATTCTCTGTAATGTTAATGCAGGATTTATGCAGTATGGATGCACAAAGAAGAGACTTTATAATGGCTACTGGTTTACCATCAAAATTGCATTGATTCTACTGTTCTCTAAAGTTTTATTCAGCCAGCAGCAAAGCGACATCATAAACTAAACTTTCCAAAGCACTTCACAGACAAGCATTAACTTCTATGCTGATTAATCATTGTGTTCACCTTTTGTAGTAAACACAGCGTGTTGCTGCATCTGTGAAACACCACAAATGTGAGGATATTCTTCTTTAACAAGGAGAAAAGACAGCACAGGTCTCTGGGAGTCTTTTGGTGTAATTTAACACAAACACAGTGAGGGAAACAGACTATTTCTGAAGGTAGTCATCCATCAAACACTGAGGAGAATGTCCAGTTGGTGGCTCCAGCAGGCTTAGAATAGCCTTTTGTTCAAACACCTTTAATAATTAAACACCTACTCAGCCCCTCAGGCTTCACAAGATTGAAGACTTTCGCGGGGGGGGCGGGGGGGTCCTTCCCCTCCCTTCTCTGTTGTAACCTGGAGAGCTTGGCGGAGATGAGGTGCGCCGTATCACCTAATGCCTTTTCCTTGCGCTCAACAAACCCCCTCTGACTCCTTTAGTACACTCATAAAAGAGAAATGCTTGAAATACATCTGTCTCTGTGGCTTTACAACACACATTTGTGGCACCTTTCAATGCAGTTTATATTTCAAATCTACAGTTAGACTGGTATGAGCGTCAGAGGCTGATCTGTGTGTTGGTACAACAATGTTTTGTGCCAGTAATCAGTATCTTGACATTTGACCTTTTTTGTATGCCCAAATAAAATGAGTCATCCAGCATTTAGACATCACTGGAAAATTAAGCTCTCCACTCTCTTTCACTGAAGTGAAACAGAAAATGGATTTAAGGTAGCAGGAAACATAATATCTCTGGTTCTGGTCTTGGACCCTATGTTGCATGTTGTTTCTCATCTCTCTCTCCCCTCTCTTCGTGTCAACCCTCAAGACTTAAAATGCCCAGACAATATGTAAAATAGAAAAACAAAACATCTAGTCTCACCCCAGTAACGTCCGTTTAGCATCACCTATTAATTCATGCGTATGTATTGGAGAAATAGCTCAACAATTGTTTGATTAAAAATGCACTAAGTCTGTGTATCAGCTGTGTGCTTTCCTGAACGGATCACATGCTTTTCTAAGAGTGTAGTTTTGCTTCCTGTCACATACACTCACCCCAGCCCATTCCTGATCCTGTGGGACCAAATAATGACTAATGCAAAAAAAAAAAAAAGGGGGCTGTAGATATGCTGAGAACAAGCACCTGAGAGAGAACAGCTGTCTTGTAAAAGGTCAGTCTCCCACTGTTCCTTGGTCTCTCTCTCCATTTCCGGCCTCTCAACTTCAAGACCCCCCCACCCCCACCCCCCTTCTCCTTCCCACCCCCACCCGTTTGACTCCAAAGTCAAGTATTTTGGCTTTTTTCTCACACACACACTGCTCTCACTCCCCTTGCGCTGCACCTAGAGGATTCTTGGCAGAGCCTGACCACCTTGTAATCCCATGCAGGAAAAAAATGGAGTGGGTGGATAAATGTACTGCACTCTGGTTTATAAAACTTCCCTGCGAGTGGATATATATGGGTCTCTTGAGGTGTTTGTTTTTCCCGAGTGTAGTGTAGCTATCATCATTACGCACATGTGGACCCCCTCCCCAACACACACATACACACACAAACACACACTTGCACACAAGCACTTCTAAACATTGACAAACAGTCTCAAAAAGGCAAAAAACAAACACAAATCGAATTGGTTACATTTGGGCTGTTTTGGAGAGAAATTTCTCATAACCCGCTTGACGAAAAGAGGCTGCTGCAGTTTTGCAGACAAACAAACAATGTTTGGAGTGATCACTTTCAATAAATGCCCTACTCACATATTTGAGCGTTAATATTTATCATGAAATCGGCGTGGCCGCCAGACCGACTAAACAAATACTGAGCTCCCACGTCTCTTATACCAACATACATGCAGAAGCCAACAGTAAACACACACAGACACTGCCCTGTCACTGAAAGTAGCCTCAAACCCAAACTGTCAATAAGGCAGAAGTGGTGTTGTGCAGGACCCATACTTGAAGCTGCAAGATGAGAATAATAAATAATTTATGTCTTTTCTACCGTACCAGTCTCTGTACTAGGCCTGAAATTCCCCATTTCCTTGAAGCAGTCCTTTCAATGTTACTGAGGACATTTTGGGGCGGTAACCATTTCACTTGGGCGGACAATATGGGCGTGGTTGGCAGTGAGCTTGTTAAGCTTATCAAGGTGATGCTAGTGGTGGCAGCAACTGCAATAACAGAGCAGAGGAAAAGTAAACCTGAGTCCAAATTCCATACAGCATATTAGAAGTATACCATATATCTAATACAGTGTATGTATAGCCAAAAGAATGTGGACAGGGATACATTACAATCATATGTAATCTCAATTGAAAACCATGGACATTAATCTGTTGCTCTGACAGCTTCTCTGGTTTCAGGCTACCTGCCAGATTTTGAAACCTAGTTGCAGGGATTTGCTCCTATTCACCCACAAGAGATGCAACACTAATGTTGGGTGATAAGGCCTGGCTCGCTTTCCGAGTTAAGTTCAGTTCATCCCAAAGGTGTTGGATAGGGTTGACATCAGGGCTCTTTGCAGGCCAGTCAAGTTCCTCCACACCAAACTTGGAAGACACCATTCTTTTTTGGACCAGACTCTGTACATGGAGACATTGCCATGTTCAAACAGGAAATGGCCATTTTCAAACTGTTGCCACAAAGTTGGCAGCATACGTTTGTGACAGGATCAGTCAATTAATCTAACTGTGACCATTTTCTCCCTTGGGAGAGTTTCATTCAACAGCACATCCAAAAAAAATCCCCAAAAATTACAGTTTCTCTACATACTGGAATCTTTGAGACTAAAAACTTGCTTATAATTGGTATTTAGTATGAAAATGGGCCACAGCAATGCTCTCAGACAGCCATGCTTTCAAATCTGACCTTTGACCTTTGTGGTATTGGTTGGAGCCTTTGATGTTTTCAAGAAACTGAATGTGGCAATTATGAGCCAGAAAGCTCTCTTTTTTTGTTGCCTCTGTATCTTTTTCCTTTCATACTCCACAAGAGTTTTTCTCTGCAGAAGTCATGGGACATGCCAGTTATATCACTAAACATATTATGTGCATTCAAACTTCATCAGGAGATTTCTACTTTTTTCATGCTCCCAGCGTGTGTGTCTATGTGTGTATCTTGTGCATGTGTGTATGTATGTGTGCATATGACCTGAATATCAAAAGCAGTGGTGTATGAGCCCCCGGGTGGCTGAGAGCAGGTCTCAGTGCTTTGACTTGATGAGGGACTCTGTAAGTCTCTCTGCTGTGATGACATCTCCTTCTTCTTCCTCTTCCTTATCATCTGCATGCAGAAGCAGGAGTAGATATTTGGGGGGGGTTGTGACAGTGGGATCATCCGGTGGGGGTCGGGTATGGACGGCACAAGGGATGACCAGGGTTACGTTACGGTCAGCTCTGCAATCTGGGTCACAGCTTTTAATTGTGTTTTCAGGCATTTATGAGTAAAAAGGGTTCTGTCTTGAGCTGTGAGAAGAGTTTGAAAGAGAAAAGGAAGGGAGGGAAAATAAGGTGAAATGAAATAAATCAGCATATAAAATAAGAAGGTAATGATGGTAGTGGAGGGGAGGGGGAAGCGGGGCGACAGGTCTCGCCGGGTATTTCAACCAACTGCTTGTCAGGACCGAGGCGGCTGCAGAGTCCGTGACAGCTCTGACAAGAGTTAGCGGAGGTCCTTCAGCGTTTCTCTTTTGTGTGACAAGGAGAGACGGGCAGGGAGGGCTGTTCGGCAGCCCAAGACAGCCGAGGTCGCGGGAGTGGTTTCCGGTGGGTCGCATTAAAGCCAACCTGCCTGTCATGACTCATGAAGTTTGTCGGCAAGAATAAAGAAGGCAGATGAAGAGGATAAATAAAATGTGTTTCCAGTGGTTATGCAAGGTGAAGCAGGTGAAAGGTGAACTGGCTCTACATGTGACCCAACGTGTACTTAATCCTGTGAAGGACGTGAAGTCTTATTACCTATTGCATGTAGTTCAGAGCTGCTGAGAGAGGGATGGAGATTCACAGGAGGCTGATTTGCAGAGGAGGTGGTAAGCGGCCAGGGGCAGCTGGCTCTTAGCTCGTGCAGCCATCTTTTATCCATTTATCAGCCTATAAGCACATGATAACTCATTCCTATCCTTGTCATTATAAGCTTCAGTAAGGTAGAGGAGAAGAAGATATATCCAGTATTTAAAAAAGGGCCACCTGATGTGATGTAAATGAACAGTTAGTAACGATAGGAGGTTGATTTATGAAATCATAAGGATGCTCTGAATTTCATTGATAGGAACAGAAAGGTTATTTTTGTTTTTGTTTTTAAATATGTTTTAGAGGTACAGATAACATATGTTTTACATTAACATGTTCAGTTTTGTGCTTGCTGTGTTTCAGAAATGTATATATAAATAATATATATTTTCTTTCTCATTCCAAACACCCATTTATTTCCATTCATTTGGTCTGTACAGTATAAAAATCAGCTTTTGAAATGCATCAATATTTGTAAAACATTACCTGATTAAACACAGCCTACAACTATCAAAATGACAGTTCGGGAAATATACATTATCATAAAAATATAAGTAAATAAAATTTGGAATCTAATGAAAGCTTTCAGTGCTATGTGATACTCAACAATATATTTCCATATCTTATGAAAGGGAATGTGAATCAATGGTTTATAATAGAAGAAAAAAACATTTGAAAAACCTAACCATTTGAGAATGGTCAGCCAGCATGTACAGTATACATAATTTGTTATGAAGAAGTTAAAACTTGAAAACAGTTTAGTCCTTTATCTTCAGCTTGCTCAAAGGTCTTTGTTTTTTTAATTTTCATTTTGCCTCAATGCTCAGTGAAACATTTATTTCTCTGCATACTCTCCGTTTGCTATTGTCTTCCTGCAGCCTTTCAACCCAGCCTCACAAACGTATTCTCTAAACCAATTGTCAGTAATAGGAGTTCAACAGATTCAACCATGAATATGCATATTAATCTTTCACCACAGTGCATTGCCAGAACAGTCCACCAAAAAAAAGTTTTCATCCAATTATACTTCTAAATCAACAATAATTATAACCCTATACATCATCTGCATATTTCAATTAATATTCCAATCTTGTATAGGGTTTTGCATGCAAATGTATAATATATTCAGGATTAAGTATATTACAGTTAAATCTATCTCTATTCAGCCTCTACCTTGCTTCTCCTTAATAAGCTGTGTTCCCTGGTAATGTTCCTGAACTTATTATAATGCAATATGCTCAGGCATAAGAATCACACATCCTTAATATTATTTCTTGCAATTAACATGGAGCTGAAAATACAGAGGGCCTCCTTCGTTAATTCGCACAGGCACTCACATACAATGCAAAACAGAAAGGGAGTAAACAGGTCTCTGTCTGACTTCTCCACACACACGAGTCAGTCAAGTGTTGCAGATCTAATTTAAATATATGAATGCTTTGCTTTGTCCATTTCCCTGAACTTGGCTCGGCCGCATCACATCCCTGTTGAATAGGAAATTATGCTGTGTAGTGTTGTTGCCCAGCAGTCAGAGGGATGGTGAAAAAGGCACTGTAAGATGTTTGTCAATACTTTGTGCATTTGCTATCTGTCCAATTTATATGTTCTATACCCTCAAAGCTCAGGGGACTTCAATTAGACAAGTACCTGTATCCGCCGCTCTGGTCTACAGCTCCCAGGAGCCCTTGTGCTCTCATATTGAATCATGGAGAGACAGTTAATATTCCAGCAGAGGGAAGGATCTATAAAGTGTCCACCATAAACTAGAGAGCAGCGTTTGTAACATCCAAATAATGGCAGTAAATAAAGAGCTTACACCTGTACGCCGAAGGCCAGGTCCACCGGCGGTGCCCTGATAGGATACACTCTGCTGGCCTGCAGACAGCTGTAAATGCTCAGATTAAAGAACAGTGACCACTGTTAATGGATAGGTTTATTTTAAAGCATGCCATCGGCCATGAATCACCTGGAAGTATCGGGCAGTGGAGAAGTGAGTTAGCTTTAAGTCCCATCTTTTGTTGTTCTTTTCTTCGTCTTCTTCTTTCGCCAGGAGCCCGATAAAGATGGCAGGGGAGGTGGGGAAGAGATGCTAGGGAGGACGGCTGTGCTGGTGCACAGAATCCCTGCGAGAATAAAGCATCAAACCCACTCAGCAGCACCACTAACAATAATAAAAATGCCTCGGCTTAAAGGTGACATTCCCAATTTACGATTATTTGTGTCTATAAAGTGTATTCCTTGGCTCCTGACTCATTCGCGCCCCTCCCTTACAAGAACAATGCATTAAGGAGGGGAGTGCCGGGGGTAAATGGAAATTCTATCCATTTTATTAAACCGACAGGCCCCACTATACCTGAGACTTTCAATTTTGTCGGCGTGACCTCTAAGGAGACATTTCTGTCTCCTCTCTGTCTACCTTCGCCTCATTCAATTCCCTGTTTGCTCTGACCGGCCCTCCAAGCACCCAGGGGCCTGCAAAGCCGTTATGGATGAGCTCCGAGGCAATTCTGAAATAGAGAGAGGAGAGGAGCGTAGATCTCTGCTCCCCCAGAAAAGATTTACTTCAGGGTGTAAGATGGATGAAATCAGCTTTTGTATCTCTTTTAGTGATTGTTTTTCCTTCCATTCTTTCGTCCTTTTTTCCTGTAAAAGGAGGTTGTTCAATAGGATGGGAAATGTGATGCATTAGGAGGTCGAGATCAGAGCAAAACTAACAGCGGAGGTGGAGATGATGGTGTTAACCTGAGTAATGCAGTGATCAAGGCCAGCTGATACGACTGCGGTGTCCTTTCCTACCTTAACTTCACCAAGATTAAAAGAATGGAAGCACCTTTCTGACATAGATGCAGAGAAATACCGACAAACGTGACACAAAAACAAGTAAGGGTGGACAAAATATTCAATGTTTTGATATCTCAAGCTGTCAACAGCCTTTGATTTAATCGCTTCATCATGTCATCCATAGCTACTCTGATGATTTTTTTTTTCTTGGCCTATATTGTGCGTCAAATAATGGGGAGACAAGCTCGCAAAGGAGTAACCTAAAAGAATATCTATAGCGTTGATTTAAGAGTTGGAGAGTATAGATTATTCATGTAATTTCAGATGCTAAACCAATTATGGAGAAAGTATTCAAATAAAATAAAAGCACAGTAACTACAGTGTAAAAATACTTTGCACATTGCATTGCACTGCCAAGTCAAAATTTTACTTTAATGACAGTTTAGATCCATTGATCTTGTACTGTAGTTGGAACACTCCTGGTAAAGCTGGGGATGTTTGCTGTATGTAGTTCTCCATGTCTCTCTCTCCATTAATGTCATCTGCTGTCCCACAAAGGCTCCTGTCCAACAAAACACACTGAAAAAAGCATTGGTTTTAAAAAGTGAACAATATAATATTTGCCTCTGAACAAAATTTCGGTATCAAGTAACTTAGAGACAGGAAACAGAGTCAAGGACAGTTCATTATTTTGAAAGGAGCCATTACTGTTGAAAATGCCGGTTGTGGCTACATTCAGTGACATGCTTAATTGATGAAAAGCTATTAAGGTCTACCACACCATCCATCATTAAATTTGTCATGGAAGTCAACACAGAGCTCAAATGGTTCAAATTCGATGTTCTGCCAATGATGCATTCTGGCAAAGCTCCAAAAAAACAGTGTCCAGGGACAGCAAATCGAGCCCATCAGCTGCAGAACTTTTACCAGGACACAGACCCAGTGCAGGAGGAATGTCTCTGCAGCTGAGGGGAGTCTCCTGGACAGGAAACAGACATTACTTTTGCTTTGCTCTCCATCACAGGGAGGTGATGGCACATAAAGTATTCCCGTGAAGGATGGCGGGTGAGAGGAAGCAGCCGGAGACACAGCCAAGTTTCTATTGAGTTATGGACATCTTCAGCAAAGAGCCTTCAAGAGCGGCACTCCTCAAAGTGACTGAGCTCACACTTAGCATGGACAATATAAATGGAATTGTCGACATTAGTATTTCCTCATTCATTTTTCCTTTTTGTTAAATCTCTTTTTTTATGCCTCTGAGGCGTATGAGGAATGGCTGAAAAGCACATGTAGAGTATCAGATGTCTACTGTGCAGCAAGGGCTCAAAGTATAAAGTATAAATGAAATTGTACGAAGCTTATTTAGCCGTCTGTCATGATAGGAGCGCTGGGATCATAAGTGCATTTCAGTGACAAGCATGACATGATGTAGCAGATGAATTATTAAAGAAAGTCATATCACATCAGAGGATTGAAAATAATAGTTGTTTGGCAGTTTGCACCCAAACTTTGCTCTATCCTTTTCAAACAGAGTCGTATTGTATGTGATAATGTTTGGAGATAAACGGGATGTTGATTTGGACTCTGTAAGTCGCCGCTGCATCAGTGATGGTGCTATAACCGTGGCTAATTGTATGTCTAAACCCTCTTTGGGATGAGCGGCGCGTCGGGAATAGAGCGGCTCTGGGTTTGACAGTGATGGTTCATGGGATGACAAACAAACGCCACAGAGGATCAATGTGAAGAGGTCCATCTTCAAAACACAAGAGAGACGGAAAACGACAAAACTGATCTTCCATGACAAGTGCCCATGTCTTTTCAGAGAATTCAGGAGGGGTGTTGATGTGTTTAGGGGATAGTGTGTGCACTTCATGGGGATTATATGAAGAGTTTTTGCACTAAAATGAAACAAACTATTTAAAAAAGTCACTATGACTAACTTTTGACAAGATGTGGTTCTTTGTCAAGGAACAGGTTGCTATAATTTAGTGATAATAACTACTCTGAACTGATGCTACTAAAGACTATAGATTAAGTTGGTGCGATAATCTGCTTGTGAGGCATTTAGAGGACATCTCTAAATTGTAGAGACAGTTGTAGTTACCCCCCCCCCCCCCCCCCGCCCCCCCCCCCCAAACGCACGAGTCTCTGCATGCACATGGGTCACACGATGCACCACCCACCACCTGTGGGAAACATTGAACGTGAACAATGTTTCATGGATTACCAAATTTGTACATTATACCAAAAATGTATAAAGCTTACGTGTGTTCAGAAGAAGGAGTACTAAAGGATTTTTCAGAAAGTTTCCCCCATCAGACATCTGAATAAAAACAACGCCGGACAATGGTGGAAAAATATTTTCCTCCAGTGTGAGAAATAATGGGTTCAGACCTTAAATGGTCTTTAACACTGCAGTTGCAATGCAAGTATGTTGTTCTGCAAATAAAACATTTGAGATAAGTTTTCTCACTTCCTACATGTGCTCTCCCTGAGGCCCAGACAATCTGCATGAACCTGTTGGATGTGTTTTGGAAGTCTTACAATAGGACTCTTTTACAGTTACAATTACTTTAAACAAAGACTAATCACTGGACAAATGAGCAACTGTAACACCAAGTCCAATTACTGGAAAAATGGCTGCTTTGTGTCATTCACTGATTACATCAATGAGATTGTCTTCGGTATGGCGCCATCATTACATCAGCTCAAACAGTAATTTTACTCATTTATATGGATTTTATAATGTAATATTCCCAGCAAAGTAAACATTTAGATGTGTGGGGAGGAAAAACAAACGTATGCATATGAAAGTAAAGAAAATATGAAGTTTCTCACAGAACCAAATTGGCAATCACCATCCTTCTACCCCATGGTCATAATGAAATTGCGCTAGCAATGGTTGAAATAAATGACATAATTCTATGTACACACAATTAAAGGAGAAAGCTACAATCGCACATTCAGCTCAGTTAGTTTATGATAGCACAAAGCAAAACCAAACCTATAAATAATGAATACGTCCATAATTATTCTGTCTCATATTTGCATAATTATTGTTTTTTTTTTCTTTTTCTTGGAAGCATCTGTTAACATTGGAATCCTTTCTTTGTTTCAAATAGAAGCACCGTACCTTCCTGCAAAAGTGCACACATGAATGGAAATAAATTGGCAGTATAAGGAAATGCTCTTCATTTATAATTAATAGGGTGGTCACAGTCACACAATGATATTGCTGCAAATGCACCACTATTACTCCAAATGAGTATTTCTGTTGCACTGGTAATGCTCAGGAGCAGTGGATACCAGACTTTGTATTATTTTGCTAAATGATTTTAATTTGTCCCTCTCATATGAAAAATTAGGGAGGTGAGGTGTGCAATTTATGTAACCTGATCCATCATCATGGATGGCAACAGCTTTTACTCATTGCTTTGCAATTTGAGACAATTAGTTGACTATTTTCCCCTTATATTCAACATAGTTATATACGTATATATATATATATATAACATAGTTTTACTTACTTTCTCTTGGGAGAACAGGGACTGCAACTAACAATAATTTTTATTGTTATTTATTTGTTTATTCTTTATACATTTTTTAGTCTACGAAATGTTAAAAAACATATATCATTTCCCAGCCTAAGGTGATTCTTCAAAATACTTATTTTGTCTGATCAGCAGTCCAAAACTCAAAGACATTAAATTTCCAGTGACATATAAACTAGAGAAGAAGAAGCACATTATTGCATAAGAGAAGCTGAAACCAAGAACCAAGAATGAAACAAGAATGAATGAATTTATCGTCATTGTGCAAGTGCTCCAAAACTGCGTTTGCTACCCCCGGTGTCCACCGATGTCACGCCATGCAGCAATAAATAATAGAATAGATAGAAAAAACAAAAACAATAGATAGATACAGTAGATAGATCAGACCCCTCATTACTCTGTTGTACCTGGTGTTTGACCAGAGTTTGCTAAATATGCCTGGCTCACAGCCAAAATGGCCTGTTAGCTGCTCTCCAGCGACCCTCGAGCTGTGTATAACCAAAGAAAACATTAGCCAGGTGACTTATCATGGAAGTCTGTGGCTGACCTTTTAATGCGCCTGTCATTGATTGCATAGCGTGGTACACTCTGTCCATCCCAAGGTGATAGATTATTCAATTAACTATTGACCTTTCCCGCAGACTCATTTGTCGATGGAAATGCTTTTATGACAGCAGTGCATTTAGAAACCAAAGGATGCTGAGTTTTGATTTTAGGATTTACCGTGCGCATTATGACTTTCCTCCCACTCCCACTCCTCCCCTCATTCCCCTGTTGACTTTTTGATTTACATTGTAATATTATGAAGTTTGGCTCTGGTGTTGCTCCTGTGTTGGATGGCAACTGTCGCCGTATGAGAATAAGCCTTTCCAGGTCTTGGCAGGCCGGAGCTGCCTGCTGGATTTATCCTGCGTACTTCTCCTTTACTCGGACATATTTCATGACCAAATGCAGCTCGTTAATGTAGCCGTGAGGTATTTGTTGAAGTTGAGAGATGTGCATTTGTATTTGTTGCAGCTGTAGAAATGCGTAGCCATGAATCAGCACCCATGAGGTGCCCATTTGGCACTGGTGCTGTTGTCTTCATCTCAGTTGTCTGCTATGGCAGAGATTACTAACTAGTGTCAGAAAACAGACTCAGATGACAGCATGCTCTTTCTGTTCTTTCTAATTTACATGGATTCCTGCAGAGGAATGGGAATTTTTTTAAACAATAGGATAATGTGAAACTGTGTTTGTATTATCAGCAATAAGTTAGTTGCTGCTCAACAGACACCTCCTATTCAGTGGTCCAACAATAAGTCTGGCAACTTTCTGGGCAACATTCCAGGGCAACGCACCTTCCTGCTCAGGACTTTGAGGACCTGAAGTGACAGACATGGCAATAAGCAGTACAACAGAGTTAGTAAACAAGTACTCTGTCGTGTATCATTTTAAGCATCATCTTATTCTTTAATACCACATTTCAGCCATTTAAGGTACAACATGGTGCACTTGTAATCCAAGTGTTTTCAAACTTGATGTGACTGGTAGTTTTGGAGCAACATGACAGGTCAACATATCTGCCAGCATCAACTGAAAATATAGACCAGAAATGATCTGTGCGTGAGGTTGCCATGGAATCACTGCGTCGTGTGTTGAGACATCTGTTGGGGTAATGTTGCCCTACTGTGTTGCCCAAAAAGTAGTTCAGTTAGTCATTACCCTTTGATCCATTTCTGTCAATAAACTTTTGCAAGTTTTATTTCTCATGCAGCTTTATGAGGAATTCGGGGGCGTCAGGAAGTGTTATTTGTTTCAGATATAGATATAGATTTAAGTACTAAAGCAAAAAAATTTGGCTTGGGTATTCTAAACTTTGTAGTTAGGATGGTTCTCAAAGGCGACATGGTCCTTAACATTAGGATTCTAAACCCAAGGTTCAAGGTTTAGTTATGTCTCAAGGTTTAGTTTGTATTACTGTTATTTTCCAAACTTGCATATTTGCTTTAACTGAAGGGTTTTCATGGGTTTCCAATTAGACGGTAACACATCTCTTCTATAGTAAAAGGGCCCAAAAGATAGAGGCACAGAACTTGCAGAGATTTTATTTTACTAAACTGTACCTTCACACCTTCCTGTTATCATGTGAAGCAGCTGTTCCCACGCCTGTGCTATCATGGCCTGACAGGCTTCAGATTTTCATCTCAACCAAAAGACTTCAGCCGCTAATTTCCCTGATTAGCTCTTCCTCCGGTTGAAGGTGTGCTAATCAGTAAAATCAGCTGCTGTCGTGTTCAGTTGAAGTGAAAACCTGCAGACACAGTCTACACTCTGGCTCTCGCTGCTCTCCCCTCCCAGGCAGATAGACCCCACCCATCTGCTGCTGCCGCACACAGGTTAAAACAAACGGTATGAGTTAGCTGCAAATCCTGCTTGCCTCAGGTTAAATCTCCCGTCGTGACTTGATGCTGCATGACATGTCTAGCCAGCGCCAGTTTAAGGACCCACCTCCCTTCTCCTCCTCTGCCCGTCCTCATTGTTGTTAAAGAGGATGTGACAAAGAGCGATATCAGTGGAATGAATATTTAATACCCCCCTCCCCCTGACTTATTCATGTTCCTCGGGCATATCTGCCTCGCACATCCCTGCTCTTTACCTGTCATATTCCCTCTCACTGAAGAAGCATGGAGTCATCATGGTGGAGTAATAACTTTACTTTCAGCCAGGGAAGTAGTAGAGGAAAAACATCTTGATCAAGCAATTCTCAAGAAATGATGTAAGCTTGCAGAGAGGTGATAGATATCTTTTATCCAGTACACCTCTTTAATATCATTCTCCCCTTTAACAGTTTTGACAGGAACTGCTTCCCTCCTTGTCAGAGCCAATTGGTTGAGGGATTGAGGGATTGAACATCTACGGGAGGACAGGAATACCACAATTACCGACAAAGGAGGGAAAGGGGGTATCTGTTAGTGATGTTTGATGTGATTTATCCGACAGCACCGGTAGTGCATTTAAACGGGGCCGTGACGGCATGACATTGACAGAGTCATGTAATCAATTGAACTTGTCCGAGCACGAATGGCTGAGAAAGCTGCTGTCAGGATCTGAGTGACAGTTCATCATAACTACCTCATTCGGCTCTCCCCCTCACCACCCTCCCCTCTTTCTTCCTCCTGTGTTGAGAAGAGAAGAAGAAGGAAGAGACCTGAAGAAGCAGAGCAGATAAATCACCTCGGCTTACAGAGAATCAGGCTTCCACTCAACTGGATTCACTCGCTGGAGGAGTCTCAGTTATCAAATCTCTGCTTGTTCAAAACTTCAACCATCTGAGAAAAATACTTCTCTTCAGTGTAACATTTTTGATCTCTGTACTACAATTAACACTTTATTCTCTTAAATGGACTGTAGTAGTTATGCATGCAAAATGGTTTCTGCAATAGTTAGTATTGTTTTTGAAATGAATGGTGCAGTTGTAGCTTCTTTGCCTGTGAAGCACCGTAGGGAAGAAATCATTTTAGTTGAACAGGAATTTAAAAACAATCTCCTTGCACTATTTATATTTTTCCTCTTGGGCTGCCAGCCTTCATTGCTTGTTGAATGTCCCTCATCGACTACATGAAACAATGATTTAACATTCTCAAATTCTGTAAGAATCTTTCAAATTTACACACTTTAGTTGCTCTTAGACCCAAATCCTTGGTAGGTCATATTTATTACTCTCTATCTTTATTTGTATTTGTTTTTCGTTTTCTTGCTGGCGATGATAATACACAGAGATTTCATTATGATATTTCATTAGATTTCATCCTGGAAAAACACGACAGAAACATCAAAATGAAGCAAAAGGAAAAAAAAACATATGGAGTGTGGAGTCCTTAGCCATTGCGTTTATCATGTGCAGAAGTCCACAGAAAAGCACATACAGTACAGTCATCATCAGGCAACATCTGTTACTGGTCAATAATTCACAAATCTGAGACAGTGTTTCAGTGTAAGTTTTGAAAACAAGGATAGGTTGTACTTATCTCGACCTGGAGTCATGAAAAGGGTTATGGAGCCTTGTTAACAATGCATGAGAGCTGCATTTTGAACCCCCCACCACTGTTCATGCATTTTTTAAGGAAAAATACTTTGCAGAGAGAAAGGGACGGCTCACTGTGTTTTGTCTAAAAATAACCCCCTATATATCTCTTTACTGTTGATCTGGTGAAACCTCGTAAAACTGACACCGTCGTGGGTGACCTGGGAGCGGGGTAGAGCGAGTAACTACTTCTTGATGGATACCATTATGACTTTGAGCTTTGCCTCTTGTTTCTTTCTCCTGTATTTCTCCAACATACATGATCATTCTAAAGACTCATGAATATTTCTTTACGCATGTTTGTATTTTAACATCTGACATCTGTATATCGAGTGTTTCAGCGCTCACCTTTACCCCTCTTTACTGTTAGATTTTTGTAATGTTGCCAATGTAGGAATTAAAGCTTAAATGACTCCTCATCAGCTAATGCCTAAAATGGACTTAAAAAGCATAATTTGAAATGTATGTATCTATTTATGCATGCATTTACGTCATGTAGGCCCACACATACAGTTTGTGTATGAAAATTGCCAAAGAGGGCAGTTCGGAGTTTAAAGGGGAACTGTAATGAGTTTAGTGTAGCCTAAATATTTTGCTGAAGGGCACATTGGCAGGCGTTACTGCTATAGAGGGATTAAACTACAGCAGTGACCCCTGCCAATGTAAAACCAGCAGCCATAAAACTTCCAGAATTGTATTTATTTATTACTTATGCATATACGATGCTGCTCTAATGAAGCATCTTCAAGTCTGTGTCTTTGTGTGAGGACTAAATATGTAATTTGGATTAAATTAACAGTGGCAACTTAACACCAACACAGAAACAGTGTCACTTTAAAGGGGAACTTCAATGATTTTACACTTAAAGGTCTGTTTCCAGACATCCAGATATTATTGAATCCAAGAAAATAGTTGTATAAAGCCATTTATTGCTCCAGAAGGACCTGCGTGAAGTCTGATAAATATCCTCAAATGATGTCACTTAAGGCAGCATCATTTGTAAATGAGGACTACTGAAATGAAAAAGATTTGGTGGTGTGGAGCTTACCAGCCCTCTGCAGACTGCTCCGGCTCGAGGCTCCATTAATGGTCACAAGCATAACACTATATGATCTGTTTCTCTTTGTCTTGCTTTGGTCTTCTAGTAATATTCAAGCAAAACCAGATGCTCAAAACCAGAAACAAAAAAGATCACTTATAGATCAGGACATCACTTGTTGTGACAGAGCCTTTCCAAAGAGAAAAAGTCACATCAAACAGAGGTTCTGGTTTAGAGGTCCCCTAACCCCTTGGGCCCCTGGACTTGTGCCTGTTTGGTAATCTATCCATGTTAAGCATTCTGCGGCTGCAATGCATGGATATATTTAACAACTCATATATCATAGAAACTGTGGCAGTGAACATGAATTGAAGTGAGGTTTTGTAAAGCCTTCCAATGACAACATTG
The DNA here is from genome assembly GCF_021018895.1 of Seriola aureovittata. Taxonomy (NCBI): domain Eukaryota; kingdom Metazoa; phylum Chordata; class Actinopteri; order Carangiformes; family Carangidae; genus Seriola; species Seriola aureovittata. The sequence goes on along the minus strand of NC_079387.1, from coordinate 894,219 downwards.
TGTTTGGCGAGAGAGTTGGTAATATAACCTATTATGCATTATAATTCTGGCAGGTTTGACGTGATACAGGAGTAGAAATGACACAAATATGATACAAAAGTAGCTCGTAAAACTGTTTTGTCTGTTGGGAGGGAGAGATGGTTGGTGACAAGACCCTCGTCCCAGCTAAAAATCACCATATACTGTAGGTGGCTGTCTACCTGAAACAGTTCCAAGACTAAGCTTGGATACATCACCTGTAAAAAAGAAAAAAAAGCGTCATTCCTTAAAAATGTATCCACATGTTGTGTTTTAAAACATTATCAACTCGCAGCTGGCGAGGAACACTGGACCACGTGGCCTGCCAGGGAGGGAGGGAGGACTCATGGAGGATTTTAACTCCATGAGTCGACCATCAAGCCTGTTATCAGAAATAAAAAGATGCGCTTTTTTACCACAAACCAATGAAACCAATAATTTACTAAAAAATGAAGAATATGCACCTTTCTCAAAAGCTGTGATCTTCTTTCCCAGACCTAAATGTGCCATTCCTCCAGTTGCTCAGATTTATTAAACAATATTTCATGACTGTTTGACTTTGTGTCAACACTCCAAACTCTGTGGCGGTGTTCGAGCTGTTATGTTGCCGTTCCTGGTTTTAATCATTTTTGGCCGGTTTCCACTTCCTGCCTGAAAAGTGAAACAGCTTAGGAATGTCATTCTTTGAAAAGAAAACAGAGAGGATCCACAGAGGAAGTCCTCCCACAGTCCTCTGGTGTCCATGCACGGCTAAACACACACACTCTGTCACACACACAGACAGACACACACACATACACACACACACCTCTACTCTGATACAGACACACAGGCATGTACACACACACATACACACACACACACACGAATACACACACATTCTCACACCCACACATACAACTCTCCCACACCCAAGCTCACCACACGCAGACACACACACACACACAGATTTTCTCACTTACAGACACACACTGATTCACACTCTTACACACACACACACACACACACACACACACACACACACACACAGAGAGAGGGCTGCAGCAGGGCTTGCTGGGAAACATCAGACACCCAAGGAGGAAGGAGGACAGGCTTTTCCCACATTTAGACTCCATGGATACTTCAGATGTCAGGCTAAAAATAGCCAATGTTAACCAACCCAACACTGAATCAACTACAGCAACATGCCTGTCTGCGCTGCACTGCTACACTTTGGCCCAGTGTTTAAACACAAAAACACCACACAATGGTCAGGATAGTGAGTTGATCTTATGCAATCTTAACTGCAGTTTGTTCTGCATTTTATGATATCTATGTGACATATAAAACACATCATGTAACACATATGAAAACAAACTGCACATATTCTAAGTCATTTAAAATGACCTTAATGTAGAAAAAACTTAAAGTTGCCATGTTTAGACTTTAAAAACAATATTAGGTCAATTCTGATACCAATCCATAATTATGATGGAAATGAGTCCATACTGGAAATGATGGGTCACATTTTTTCTCATATCATTGTGGTTGTAAGTGCAAGCTGTTTTTAAAAAAGAATAATTCATTTCCCATCCACCCTTTGCTTCCATTCCTGAAGAGAATGTCAGCCTTTCTCTCCTACTTTCTGTTAAAGTATTTTCCCAAAGAGACACAAATCCATACATTTGTGTTTATATAAACAGACGTGTTTACACATGCACTCATAAATTTTGGCTTGCAGTTGCTCCCTCACAGACATGGCCTGAGATCATGCAAACCTTTATAGCTCTGCAGTCACAAAGTATAATTTCAGCTGTGAGAGTTTTACTTTCAGATATCTATTTTCATCAGCTCTTACGTCAGTAAAACTATAAATATTAGTCACAGTTTTTAATTTGCAACATTAAGTTAGACTTGATGACAGCTCATCTTCATAAAAGGTAAGAAAGGTTAGTGCATAATTAAAATCACACCTGGAGTTGACTGACTCATCACTGCAGGGTAGAGGCTGACTTTTTATATCTCCAAATCAACAATAATTATTTATGGATGTGGACCACCTTTATATTCCTAAATAATCAGTGTATTAACTTAACATTTTCAGTTGGTAAAAGATTAAATATGATTTAAGAAATTGAAGTACAAGCATTTTAAGCAGTCCCTTTTTTTCGTCTTATATCTGCATTTGCTTGATTTAGCAAATCACAGAAGATTTTTGCCTGAGAGGATTTACATATGCCATTTGGTGTGAACATCACCCTACATTGTCATGTTTTGTTTCTTAATGTTAGTGCCGTCATGTGTTTGGTGAGATGTTACATCTGGTGTATTTTTTCTTACCAGGGTGACTCATTCCTATTTTCACACTTTTCTATCCATGGATGTTTTTTTTCCTGAGAATACAGACTCTTATACAACAACACCCTTTTTTCACATTCATACCATGTTTACATATTTTTGCCAGTGACCTGCTCACCGCAGCCTTTGTGTGACTGAGCAGCTCCAGTTGTGCAAACCGCCTCGCTCCCAGGGCACACCAACAGTAAAGTTTGAGAAAGAGGAGAGCTTTGTCAGATTTTCTCAGCAGGCATTTCATTTCAAGCCGCTGACCTTTCATGTCACAAGCCTGTCTCTACAACTTTCAGCCACTTCGACCACTGCTGCCATTATGCAAAATAATCTCATTTCACATTTGCTCACTTCTCCAACTAGCACCAATTGTCTGACCCAGTCACCATCTCCAAATAAAAACCCGTCTGGCCTTTTTACATGTTCTCCATGTTGCCTAACTCAGTGCTGTTCCTGGCACCCAGTCGTGTTTAATTTAGTTCAAGTCTGCATCGTCCCATAAGGGTGAAATCGTGTTAAAACACATACATGGCAACCAGATATTCACAACAAAGCTGAACACATGCAGTAAGTGGACAAGATGATTAAAAGAGCAGGAGGAGTGCAGCCACATTTGAGCAATAACATCAATTCTGCCTGCAACAAGCAGAAAACAGCTGAGAGGTTGTAGAAATTCATCAGCGTCATCATTTAGAGTCGTGTCGTTATGTTGGTGAGTTGTCATATAACAGCTCCTGTGATGATTTGTTGCAGTGATGTCAGGTTCAAGTGCTGTTTTGATATGGAGAGTAACATGAAGCAAACCATTGTCTTAATGACATTTTGCCAAATTCAGCTGCTTAGCTGATTTTTTCTTTTTCTATCTTTTGCTTTTATTAAATTGAGAGGTTTTTTAACAACACCTGCAATCCTGAATGATTGCTGATATGTCAATCAGCAGGAAAAGAATCAACAGCAACTTTGATAATCAATTAACTGTTTCAGTAATTTATCCAGCAAAGTGTCAATCATGCGGTTCCAGTGTCTCAAATGTGACAATTTGCTGCTTTTCTTTATTTCATCATGCATCAGATTCAACCCTGATATGGGTTTTAGGCTGTTAGTCAGACAAAATAAGTAATCTGAAGATGTCACTTTCAACAGAGCTCGACAGGCTCTAATTTCTGAGATTAATGAGGCAAAATGACCGTACATTGCCAAGGTGATAAAGCAGCTCCTGATAAAGCAAATCCTGTGTCAAACAATACCTTTTTTTTTTAATCTGAACTTTTTTATTTGTTTCCTACGTCTCCTCACATGCAATTTCTTCCTTCTTCCTCTCCTAATAAGCCCCAAACTCTTTGATTTGCAGATGAATGATAGACGTGAGGGATACTGGGATAAATCTGATTGAAAAGTGAATCTTTTTTAGCCTTGTAGATGACACAAAACCATTGTTTTAACAGTCTTTCACTTAGTATGTTTCAAAGTGAAACCACCTGTTTAAATATAGGCATTAAGATGCTGCTGAAATGCCAGTTGTCTGTAACCTAGATGTCTAAAAAAACATTCCTTTTCAACCATCTTTTGCAACTGCAAATCACCAAATCAGTGCTTACAGGGTAACTGGATGCTGTAGTAGAAGGTTTTGAATGGAAGGAATCAGACTGAGCCTGTATGATTGTATCTTATGTCTTATATCTCACATAACTTCCTCAATCCTCATGGATCTGTGACAATATACTGTGGCCTCTATGTCTAATCTTCTCATCCAAATTCCCACAATTTGTTTTTGTTTTCTACGAATCCTAAAGACATTTTTTTTGTGCAACCACTTTCCTTGATTGTTTCTGGTAGTAACCACCTTCCTCCTCATCCTCCTCATCCTGATGCGAGGTGATGCTGTGCTCATGTATTTGCTAATTCAGTGTGCAAACCCTCTAAATCAGATTTATGTAGTTGCAGACGTCACCTCGGTGCACCGAGCAGAGAGACACCAGAGCGCATTAAGACTGGCCCACGGGGGAAGACGCGCTGCCCTCACGGGTCACTGAGGATTATTGCAGGAATGATCATTTATGTTTTATTCTATTCTTGGTCTTAATATATTAACACACTGGTTACAGTAATGGCTTTATACTTCCAGTTTTGCCTTCAGTCATAGATGTGAGAAATGCAGTGCAGGGATTACAGAGAAAATGCAAAATACGGTGAAGAGAACAGTAATTCATTTTGACTCAAAAAGTTTTAAACTCAAGTCAAAGTAACACATTTCACAAATCACTCACATTCACAGTATGTTATTCCCCTTTTAATTTGAGATTCGATAAACATAATCACCACCTTTATCTTCTCATATGTCAGGGGGCTAAATTGATGGTTTGACAGTACAATCTAAAATTGAAAACGAAGATGTCGCTACTCCTAAAAAACAGATGATAAATTTAGCTTCCCATATGGCATCGGCATCTGGCATTATCTGAGCGTTCAAGTACACGGCGGCCGACTCAGCGGAGAGGCCTGCTGCACGATGACGCGATTGTGCCTCTGTGTTTGAAATGCCAAAGATTATCTCTGGCTCCGTGTTGAGATATGTACCTCATTGATGTAACGTTTCACAGATGGTGTAGTAGCTGCTGTGTGTTCAGTACAGAGAGAGAGAGTGAGAGAGCAAAGCGCCATAATCTCCTGATGTGTGATGACAGGTAGTCTCAAAGCAAAGCCTTTACACGCCGTACCTGCAGCGCTACTCGGTTTGATGGGAGATCAGTGGGCTGTCGACTCTGCTAACAGCCGGGGTGTGCCATTGAAAATCCATCGAAAGGCACAAGAGACAAACACAAACCTCATACGCAGACACATGAAAGCATGTGGAGTACATGGAAACACAATGTCTAGTTCACAAAAAATAAATCTGACTGATACAGGTACATAAGCCTGCAAATACATTTACAGTTCTGCAGTTCAGGTTTCAGTTTGATCGAGTTTTCTAAATCTGAAATCCAAATCCTTTTGAATCCCTTATCCAATCTATTTAGGTTTAGCTTTAGAGTTTACTTTAGAGGCTCTTTCATGACGTCTTTAAAAGAAGACTCCACCGTGCTAGAATTGGACTCTTTTAATATTGTTGGACTTTTTCTGTTCCACACATTCTTCTTGTCAAAACCTCACACAGTACACTACATTACCCACAACCCAGCTTGATGACCAACAGTTCGGAGATTTAGGCGAAAAAGGCTTTACGCAACTTTTTCCATATATACAGTAGTACTCCCCAACACCTGTAAACAGACCTCGATGATTTCTTCTGCACGTTTGCAGAATGCAGTTGAGCCCATGACCGTTAGGGGCAAATATGTCAGGATGTGATTAGATTTATTTTCCATAGTTTTGACTGATTCAAGATGGAGTTATGTTCTCTGAAAGTAGATGTGAACCTATGTGTTATTGGTAACCTTAGCTTCCAGAGAAACTGACGTGCACAAAACATAAATAACGTGTCATGTTGACCTTAACATCAAGCAAGCTGACTAACCCAACTCTTTCCCCAAAAAAGAGAGAGAGTAGATAAGAAGCAAATGAATTGAGGTGTTTTCCCAACTTGGAACCACATCCAAAAGGGATTCAGCATCTTCAAGAACAAATGCACAGAAATGCACGTGCAAATGCAACTCACATGCACATAAAAAGAAATACATGTACATACTGTATAAATGCATGCTAATAAAAGCTAACACAAATGCACGAGCATGCACACATTCCCACAAACATCTCCAATGAGTTAGCATCCCCTCTCTGTCTCTCTCTTTATTTCACACACACTAACCAGTGTGAGACTGCGCACACACACACACACACACACACACACACACACACACACGCACCCACTCACACAAAAACACCGGTATCACTCCTTCAGCGCTCTGAATGATTTTGCTCTCAGCTGAGCCACATCACAGGCGAGGAAGAAGTGCGCCCCTCCATCAAAGAGCTCTTTAAATGAAATCATGTCCTCTGATGATTCAAAGCAAATATTTCCCTGGCACACTCCTACTGAATGTGCTCCTCTGAAGAGCAGGTCTTCAAGTGAGCGAGGACGCGAGGACTTTTACGCTTTGAGCAGCACTCGGTGGGGGTGACGTGTCAGGGGGTTGTAAACAGTGTCGAAATGAAAATGGATCTCGGCTCCTTGCACCCAATTTTTCAGGAATGTAGTTTAATCTGAATGTGGACCACACAGAAGTTTCCCCACAATGTGACAGTTAAACATAAAGACTCACAACAAGGAATGAACAATCGCTGATATGAAGTGACATTATTCACTGAGGAAAAGAAGAAATATGAACTTAGATTTGATCTTTAAAGCCTGCTTCATAGATCAGATTTAGTTTGTTCTTAACATTAACAGAAGCGTTGTCTTGAAGCACATTAAGTCATTTCCCCTGTGTCACTTTAAGTCTGGACTAAATTTGGCTGCAAACAAACAAGAGAATTGAACAAAACAAATATTTGGTTTATTTATTTTATTTATTTTATATTTAGTTTGTGAAAAACATGATTTGTAAACATTAAGGTCAGATTAAGAAGCTTTTTATTTATGCATCTCTGTTGATTGTGAAATGCAGTAAAATGAATGAATGGTTTCCAGGTGATTTGCAGACGAACAAGGATAAATTTGGTTGAAAGGTGAATAAGTCTAAGTTTCATATTACTGTTGTTTCAGCAGCATTTCATTGACGCGTCTGAAGCAGGTCCTGAGGACATATGGCTGTAACATTTAACTTAGATCTCTAATCAGTGTAGCTACTCTTCAAAATTTTGAACTCATGAAAAATGATCTATTCTTCAATATAATGATCCTGAAATTCACATTTGTTGGTCTTGTGTTTGAAATGGATAATTCAGGAAGTATTTCATTCTTTTGAACACAGAACTGACATGAAAGATTAAAAATGTATTAATAACTTTTTTTTTTTTTATACTGCATTAGATATTTTGCCAGGTGGTGCATTATAGATTAAATATGCAGAACACAGTATCACTTTTTCTGATTACTGAGACTGTAGTTGCATACAGCAACACCAGCTACAACTTTTTTTTTTTTAAACAACGATACCATCACCCCACAATTTTCACATCTGTGGTTTTTGAGGTTCTATCCATCTCTGCATCATCAGCAAACCCAAGTGTCACATCATTTCCACTGGCTGAGTCTGTTGTGACACTTTTCATCCCAATTTGCAACAAAATGCTGCAACATCGCCTTCTCCATCAATGTATCAATCTACTAATAATTCAATTTCATCGTTCATTTTCTGCTCGAATATGTCCAAATTGAATTAATCCAGTGTCGAGGTGCACGATCCACCTTACACCTCTCGGTTTTGAAGGACACTTTTTTTTTCCCTCCTCCTTTTTCGCCTTCCTCCTTTGAGCAACAGATTGTAAAAACTGTTGACAGCCTTGACAGCCTCGCTAAGAAAGCAGAGTTCATTATCGGAGTCATTGCCTGGTCCTTAAAGGTTATTCACTCCCCTTCTTAGAGACAGAGCATCGTCCACAAAGTGACATGTTAATGGTTAATGTTGCATGCCATACTGTGAAGAAGAGTGGAGTTTCGGTGGGGGGGGGGGGCATGGGGGAGGGAACACAGTTGCAAAAGATGCAGTGTGAAATAATTCTGGACATGTTTGGGAAATCTTGTCGCCTAATGACACCAGCAGGAGAGGAGGGGACGGGAGTGGATGGTGGAGTGGATAGATAACATCGGATGGCTCCTGTCAGATGTGTCACTCACGCCTTTATGTGTTCAGCAATTGGATTTTCCTTTTAACCCCCACATACACATCACAATGTTTCTCTATTATTCGAACAGGCATCTAGGAAAATAGGCGGGGGTAAATCTGGAGAAAAGGTGCATGCTGAAATCGATGAGGGAAAACGAGACGGCCAGTTTGAAAAATCTATATCATTAAGTACCATCTTCCTCTGTTAGGACTGAATAAGAAAAGGCCTTTTTTTTTTTCTTTTTTTTTGGGGGGGGGGGGGGGGGGGGGCAACACCTTCTGTATTTTCTCCATGCAGGAATGAAATTTGAAATCCTGAACACATAAGGGTGCTTTCAGGATGAGAAAAGGAGCTCTTTTAGCGCTCTGGTAGGGCAGTTACTCCAACTTTCACATGAGAAAAGTGAGAGGACACTAAACTTCCTCATAATGAATGAACGCCTCACATCCACTTTAGAGGAACATCCTTTTCTCATTATATTGCAATAAATTCAACTGGATGTGGCCTATATTTAGTGTGCTCCTGATCTCGGCCCAGAGATATGTGCCTCCTAACTCATGATTCCTCCCTCATCTTCATTTTGGCACCACACCACATTTGCCCTAAGACAAATCTTTTCCTAAGTGAAAATGAAAATTCTTCTCCTTCAAATCACGGTATCAAACAGCGGGGGATGTGGGCTTATGCTGCAGATAAGCTTAGGTGGAAGAATGGACATTTTGACTCACAGTTTTGGGGCTGGATTTTATACAAAGCAGCGTTTGGAATGATTTCTGAATGTTGGCAGCTGCAATTAAGTGTGTCCGATGTACAGAAACAGCTGGCAAGGAATGGGTGTTGAAACTGGAAAGTCAAAACACTGCATTTAGATACTGAAAGAACAGCACGAAAGTAATAGTCTAAGGAAGAGAGAGATAAGGAGAGAAAAAGAAAGACAACAGAGAGTTTAGGTGACAAAACCAATCTTTTTGCAAGAAGTTGTTTCTTTTACATTTCTCCTCAAAGTGTCTCTATGCTGTGCTATCATATGTTTGTGGATGTTTTTGAACATAAGGCACAGCTGACTTAGTTCAGCCTCCTTCAATCTACTCAGGAAACTGGTGACATCCGTGTCCTCCTCCATGTGAGGCTACCTCGACCTGATTTCATCCTTATTTGTTGATGTTCCATCACTTTGCCTGTGATGTCTGGATGTGTCAAGATGCACATATTCCTTAACTTGTCTTCCTTTTATGAAATTAAGTCTAATTAATGCTTTTATTTCCTCATTTGAGCAGTCCACAAAATAATATGTTAGTCAGTCCCTCAGTACTTTCTGTCTTCTCTACTCTGTCTTTGGCTCTACTGAGGGCATCAACCTTGAGAAACAGCTCAGAAATATATAGTTTTAGTATAGTATTGTAGTTTTCACAAAAAAACAGTTGGTTTAGTTACTTTTAGCAAACATAACTCAAACAAGAGAAAGTAATGCACATGTTGGGGACCTTAAGATGCTTTGTGAATACAGGCCTTGATGTGTATTTCAGCAGCAGGATGGTGTTTGTGGGATTGAGTCAAAATAAACTAGTGTTATGAAGAAACATGTCAGCCAGTGCAACAGTGTGGCTCACTGATGTGTTTTTTTTTATTGCTTTTGGAAACAATGGAACTCTATGGCTCAGGGCCCGTATTCACGAAGCATCTTAAGGCTAAAAGTAGCTCCTAACTTGCTTATTTAGGAGAAACTCCTAAAAAATAATGAGCATGTCAGTGCTAACTTTTGGACTCCTCATTTTGCTGACTGACTAAAGTTAGAAGTAGCAGAGAGGACACCTAGCTCACTAAGACCAAATCACAAAGAATTGTAAAAGGGCTGCTGACATTCCATGTCACAGTGTTTTGGAAACCTTACACGATGCTGAATTACTTAAAGGATACCGACTCAATCACAAGGGAATAATGATCGTCGTGGAGTCTGTGAGGGAACAACCTACCAACCGAAACAACCCGATCAGTGCGGAAATGAAGGGTTTGGCAACACTGCGTTACTTGGCAACAGAGAAACATCAATCTATTCCCCAAACAATAAATGTGCTCTGACATCATAGGACAATTCATACAATTTTTTTTTTTTTAGATGTTCAACAACTACAGAGAAATAAAGCAGCTTTAGGGGCAATTGCTAGTGTGATCGATGCCAGAGCTGGAACACATGTAAAAATTATTGTATCACCAAAGGAGGAGGAGGTATTTGTAAACAGGAAAACAAAATCACACCATCAACACACAGGTTGTGTTGATGCTGCCTGTACAGCTGTAGACATTGTTGCACAGTGTGCAGGATCTACACATGATTCATGGATCTTAATGGAGAGTGACCTGATCGGCTGTTTGAAAGGATCATATTCCAGTTGCATGTCACCTCTTGGCTTAGGAGCTTTTTGTTACTAAAAGTTGGTCTCAGCAGCTTTGTGAATAGGTCTTAGGACAAAACTTTGAGTTGAAAACTTTTAGTTAAAAACTTTAAGCGTGACTTCAGAGTACTCTTAGTGGTAAGATAAAATGCTTTGTGAATACGGGCCCAGAGCAATAAGATGAATCAGACAAAGGTTTTGGTCTTTTCATGGCATTTGTTGACAGTAAAAAAAATATAGAAAATGAGTCAATGTCAAACTCATGAAATAAATTAAAACACTGGTTATTTAAGCTAATTTGAATCTGCAAGTAATATATGCTTTCACTGCCAGATTTTGGAGTGATGTTTTTGTACCAGTGCTTAGTGTCTTTGACTTTCATTTTCATGCAAAATTCCCCCAGAACACACAAACGTCCTCCCAAAAAGTAACAATTTCCAGGGTGGAAAATCCTCTAAAACAGCAACTAGACCATTATGAGACTAATGAACTTCTTTTATGGTCAGGAACTCTTTAAATCAGGGTGAGGCAGGATTCGCTGCAGATTTTACAGACTGACGCTGCTGATGTTAGTTGAGCAGAATCACTTAATCACCTTCATCATATCAGCGGTGAACACTGTTCGCTGGCAAATATTTGATTTAGATTAAAAGGCCAATATTGGCGAACTGAACAGAGAAGAAAAGAGAGTGATGTCCCTGCTGAGACACAAAAACACTCTCCCCATATGCAGCTCCACAAAAGAAGACCAAAACAATATTTGGTTCCCACAGCATTTATTCATCCTGTTATACATCAGAAAGTTGTCATCAACATTTCCTAGATATAAATCAGTGCCAGGATCAGAGAGGAGAGGAGGAGGGGAGGCTCAGAGGCAGAGCTCTCTTAAATCTAACAAAATCTAACATTTGAATCGTGGTTGTTCTGGCAGCCTGGGGGCACAGCGGCGGGCTCCAGGCGTCAAGGCGCCACCTCAAATTCTCTGCTGTGGTCGGGTACAGTCTCTCCCCACATGGCACTCATTTCTGGCTGCAGAGTTTCAGCGTGAGAGCCTTCTGCCTTTCCAGCGGTAAGGAGATGCCTGAACAATTACGTTGGTAATTAGGGGAGGGTGGATCTCCACTCTGGCACGGCTAAACTGAACGAGGGCCCACGCCAGTGATCAAATGACGTATATTTCAGAGTTGTGAGGACAGAGCTCTGCCACGGATGAAATGAATAATTTACAGCTGGGGCAAAATTTGTGTTAACTGCAGCACACTTCTGTAGAATTGCTGGGGAAAAGCAGACCAAACAACTTGAAAGGAAGGAGAAGAAAAGAAGAATAGTGCGGCGCCAAAGATCATCAAAAGCTGAGATAGAAGTGACACGACTCACACCCACTCCCATTGTGGGGTTCAAAAAGATTTTTGTCTTTGCTTGGCTTTTTTTCTTTTATTTGTTTCTTATTGGGGAAGCAAAATCTTGTCATTAAAGCAATTTTTCTGCGGCTTTGGCTGAAGCGTCGGCGTCAGGCAGACAAAAAGCTTTGGTGATAAGCTAGCTTAAATGACAGATTGCGTCTTTATTGTGCACATTTCATTATGAGCTCATATTTTCCCTGTAGTTGCATGAAGAGGTCGAACCATAAACTGTGACCCAGACTGGCTGAAGGCATTTTATGCTACAAAAATGAAACTCTGTTGACCCTCCCACTCCTGGTCTGACAACAGACACAAAACAAAAACAAAACCACTGAAACACTTCCTGTTTCCCCCTTGATTTGCTATTATTTTCTTGGACATCAAAAATCCGTAAAGTTTGCAGTGAGGTGGTTTTCATTAGATAATTTAATGCATCATAGGCCCGTTGTGACCGCTGTGAGTGAGAGAAAGGGAAATTATGTGATGTTAAATGTAATGAAATTCTCAGATGTTTGCTTGAAGATTACATTTTAAGGAAGTTTCTTTGTTCCAATTGGCTTCTAATCTGCCTGTAATTCATGCAGTGAAACAAAATCCCCTCTAACTCTCTGCAGCTTTTGTGTTTATTTCTCCTCCTGCCACTTCCAGTTACTTTTAATGTAATATTCACTTGTAATGGAGCTGATCTAGAGGCTTATTCTCATGTTGCTTACAGGGTATCTGGACAGAGAGTGTCAGCTAAATGCCTGAAATGTAAATGCAAAATGAAACCATTTTTTTTCACCCCTCGTCTCTTTGATCCCCTTCACAACTTAGGAGACGAGCAACTTTGATCTTGACCCATTTCCTCCTAACAGCTTCTTTGTGAGCGTTCGTGCTGCAGCAGTGAGATGTGTCACCATGCAGACATTTACAGCCATTTCAGAAATTCACTGGGCAATGCGATGTGTGCTGCGTGACGGCGAAAGCCACGAACTGGCCAATTAATTTGGCCTCGCTCGCGGTTTCACCTAGAATAAACAAGACACTGATGCCCGTCTCGCATTAAAGCAATGTTCCTCTTATGCCTCCTTTGTCAAACCTCAAATTTATCTGCTTTGGTTGACAGGATAAGAGGTGATTTCTTTGATAACATGACTTTTTTTTGTTGGTTGTGGCATTTAACCCAGCACTTGCTGAGGTTTGGTCACTGCAGTCTGGAGATTTTCTCCCTCAAGCGCAGTTTTTTTTTGACACTTCTGAAAAAAATCTCTGTACATTTGAAGAAATGAGTTTGGGTCATGCCTCTAAATGGTAGAACCACAACACACTAGCGTCAACGTCAGCACCCATGATGTGGCACCTGTGACCTGCAGCATGTCAGTCTTTGTAGACATCATTTATTTTTCAGATTCCTCTTTGAGCAGATGAAGAGGGAATTGTGGCCTATTTCTTTGGAGAATAACCTCTTTATTTGCAATTAATCCACACTCCTCTGAGCTCTGCCTTCAATTTAGTCGAAGAAGACATAGAAGGCTAGAGTTACTTAACCTCCGGGCCTTTGAAAAAAGCCACAGACACATGAACTCAACCTAGATTTTTTAAAACCGACATCGCTGTTGTACAGAGAGCAATTTTCCAAGTTCGATGTAATAAAATGGCACAATTAAGGCATTTATGTGATTCCATAAAGTGATGTCTTCTCTAATGAGCCTGTTGACATGTGGATATTTAAACAGAAGCTGGAAAAATACATGAGCTATATCTATAATTATACATCATGCAGCTCGATCACACTTAAAGCAGTACAGTCTAGGTGTGTGAGCAGTGTGACAGCACCTTGTTAATGCCAGAAAAATATGAGCATTTCATATAAGTCACTGCGTTTAACTTCAGCTCACGGGAACATCAATCAGTCAGTCAACCATACTTGATCTGTATCACACCTTCTGTACAGGTTAGTGCTGTTTAAGGTGCATTACAGGTGATTTGACTAATAAGAGAAAAAAGGGGACACTTACACCCAAAAATTAAAAAAAAAAATAAGGTGATGTAAGGTTAAATGTTAAGATAAAGAAAATTAATAAAAACAATAAAATTGATAAAGGTACAAAAACAAATAGAGAGGAACAATAAACATGAGTTTACAGGGCTCCTTGTTGCCTTACTTGACAGATGGGATTACAGCTGCAGCTTTTCTGTGCATATAAATAAAGTCAGTGTCTTTTTGTGCCTGCAAACCACAATGAGTTATCAGTTTTATTTCCCACACAGTCCTGCACATACACATAGGTGCTAGATAGATTAACCAGTCAGGAGGGAAAAGAAATATTAGGGCAACCGGTGAATGAAAAACCTTCAGAGAAGAAATAATCATCCAGGTAATGAGGTCACAGGGACATAATGTCTTGAAATAATCCTGGAAACAATATATTGTCAAATGCTTTGAAAAGCTAAAACACTATTATTCACAAAATGGGAATCCTCTGTCATCATACATCTGAAATGCATACAAAACATCACTTCCACATCTATATAAAGAGGTCCAGATGAACAAAGGAGTCCTTGATCCATTTCAGACACACATTGAATCCACATTGAATTGATTTCCAAATTAGTTTTGTCTTTTCTTAATCTGCTAACCCAACTCTATAAAATGCAAACGTTATGCAATAGTAATAATCTGTGTTTTAAAACTGAAAAACAATGATGGATTTGTTTAGGAAAACTAGTTTTAGTTGCTTTCAGTCCTGTGTGATGCAGTCATCCCAGAGGTGGGTGTGTGTGTCTGTGTGTGGGTGTGTGTGTGTGTGTGTGTGTGTGTTGGTGTATTGGAAGAACGCCTCCCACTGGAGATATTCAAATTCCTGTGAGAGTGCAGTAGACTGATGGGTGGTGACGACAGTTTAAACAATCCAGGCAGTTCTCCAAATTGATTAACATCAGTCTAGCGTGTGTGTGTGTGTGTGTGTATTTGTTTGTGTGTGTGTTGTTATTGGGGGTGTAGTAATATGAGCAGCTACTGAAGTAATAAACCACCAATTGTACTTCAGTGCAGCGATAATTACAATAACCTATAAATTAAATTTAATTGACTTGGTGTTGCTTAAAAAATGCAGCTGATTGGACACAGTCTGTGGAAACCTGCTGGACGGAGAGACGGCAGTAAGAAGTTGCACAGCTTCAGGCAAAACAAACACTTTTTTTTTTCAGAAATAAACACACTGTTTTCATATAATCTGTGAGGGACCAGTGTGCTGCTTTTGGCATATAATCACAAAAATGAAATCATGTGCACTTTCCAAGCCTGAGAAGATAAACGAGGCAGTTTCCCCTCTCAGATTTCTTGAAGGAACCTCGCGTATGCATCTCACTTTGCCACATTTTCTGCCGACCCCTTTTTTTCAGAGCGCCTCAGAAATTCCACTAAAATATTCAGGAGCATCCTCCAGCCGCCATATTTTCAGTTTTATTGTGCACGATATAAAGAGCAGCAATTATTTGATTTCAGAGTTATGAAAACATGTATGTTATGAGAAAACAAGCAAGTTAAGCTTTAATTGGTGCCATTTTTCATGGTGCTGGCAAGGTACTTACCTCTTTGGCACCTTTTTTTCGCTCATAAAATTGCACATTCATATTCTTGAATGGAGATGGAAATTTCATTTTGCTTTATTCTGCCATAATTGGGATGCATGGTGTGTACCTGCAAACTCGAAGACATTCCATAAACATCCCCAACTCATTTATTCGATTCTAATGCAACTATATTGCTCTCAGTAATAGCACTCATAATGTGGAAAAATCCTTTCAATTAATACAGTAAATTCTAAAGTTAATGCAGTTTATTCTGGCCAGGCTTTTTTCAGCCTTTAGGAGATATATTGCATGTAAAGGCAGAATATGCTGTGGGATTTGGTTTAATAAGAGGAGATAAACAGAATATGAATACATGGTTCTTCTGGTAAATATCATATTTCAGATAATTATTTTTGGTGAAGGAAAATCACCTTCCTCCTCGTCAGCAAGCCTTTATCATTATAGTGGTCCCTGCACAGAGTTTAACTTGTTTGTCTTTTCTTCCAAAACAAGTCAAGTGCAAGACCAAATCAAGTCAGACTGAGTCGAGATAAAAACCAGAGCAAATCAAGTTGCACTCAAGACCAAATTTGGCAATAAAGACACACATGTTTTCCAAGTGGAGAATGAATGGTGAAGTTAAATTAAGGATAAGGCTCATTTGTCTGTGGTGGTGGATCTAACTCTTTCTCAACACTTTGTTGAGCTCTCATGGCAACAATTTGGGGAAACTGCTGTGGGATGTATGAATCAAACTTTATTGATGCTTTGAAGGCGCTAATAACACACTTGAGTTGATTAAATGTCCAATTTATTGACCTTGGTATTCAGATGAATACATTCTTTAAGAACCACAATGAATGCATTTCCCTGTCTTGAAGACATATCGTTTGTATACAACCCCTTCATTTAAAAGCCTCAATAAAATTTAATTCAGCATCAAATGAATCAGACATTTCTATTAACTGTTGCCATAACAGTCCTAAATATTTACCCAAGACGAGAAATAAACCTTTGTTTACAAATGTGGCAACAAAAATATTTGACTCATCCTCCTTTATATGAATATTTTCCCTTTATGATCACATATGGGTCAAAAAAGGCCTAAAAATAAATATTTTTTATTTTATAGTTTGTTCACCAACATGGAAAATATCTTAAATCCAGTTATTAAAGAGCTAATTTTGGTCACTATGTATCTTTCTGCTGGATGCCCTTACTTTCCATCGCTGTGTTTATTTAGAAAAAGTCTGTTTTGCCAACTTTATTTCTTGTTAGAAAATATGTCAAGCCCTAAATAGCTCTGCATATCTTTGTGTCAGCTGATGGAAAAGCTACAATTGAGTAAATCGATGAGTTTCCAAAAGTCATCAAGTTTTAGATAGTATAAATTCAATTTTAAAGTGAAGTGACGGTTGTAATCAGTTTTAAAGTATCCTCAACCCCCAGCACCATTTTCCCCGGTCATGTGTTTTTTACTTTCTGGAATTTTATTGTTTTTTAACAAGTGGCTGCACAGAGAGCAGCACAGAGACACTTTTAGAGGGACAAGTATCACTGCAGGCTGATGTATTTCCATGGAGAATTCCCTGAGAGGCGGTTTCATTCCTGCGGGAACTCCAAACATTCCCGGGGGATTTGCTGGGTGAAATGCGGCCACTTCGTCCTGACATTCCCTGCGGACTCCTGCAGCTCCGCGCAGGAAGTCACTTTGTACACAGTGAGATGGCGCTTGTCTGTTTGTGTGCTTGTATGTAGGCAGGCAAACACACTCATATGCATTCAATCATGCACACACTGTAAAAGAGCAAACACACATGCATAAAGCCTCATGTGAAAACACACATGCTCTCACATATTGATATGAAGGAATACAGCTGTGTGCATGTTTAAAAGAAAGTGCACACTAACAACAGAAACAGCCAATTATTTTAAACATATTTTCAAAATATTTTGACTTTATTAAATCTCTAAACACCAATCAAATCACAGTTTAGCGTTTCCTCCACTTTGTTATCTTTTTTACATTCAGATTGCCAAAAAGATGTCATCTGTCTCAGGTGAAGATTTACTTAAAACTTTGATTTCTATCTCAGGATTTAATTTTTCTGTCACATGTGCTTCCAGTTTCGTCATTGGCACTGATTAGAAAACATAAAATCTGTCTTATATGTAAGTGCGGAAAATAATCTGATGTAGGAAACTTCCAGTTTGTTCTGTGAAGTGGTTACAACAAACATGAGGTGTGTGATGACTGCGTGTCACATTTTACCCCCCCCCCTTTTTTTTTGAGCAGCAAAGTAAACCATTTAGGGTAAAATATCTCTGTGCTCTTTCCTTTGATTAGCGACTCTTTGAAATGGTATAACGCTGTGATTATGTGAAAGGCTCTGTGAGCATGTGGTTGGAGCTGAATATTTTCTCTGGGACACAGGGGGAAATGAAGAAAATGGGAGAGAGAATGAGAGAGATAAAGTCAGGGAAGGAGAAGGAGGAGGACTATTACAAGGAGAGAGCAAGCCCTCTTTGTACAGACATTGCGACGCCAGATGGCTTCTTCTAATAAATATTCAACCTTAACTCAGTTCCCATGTAACTTCTCTTTCTCTCTGTCTCTCGTTTTTGTACCGCTGCCAGCACACCCACACGTTTCTGGGCCAGCGAAATGATTACAGTAAAGCAAACAAAAAGAAAAAAAGGAGGGGAGGCTGGGGGTGTTTGACAGAGGAAACAGGCCGACAGGGTCCTGTATACAGAGAGATAGGGTGGTAGTGTGTGCTGAAAGCTGGTGATTTTTTTTTTTCTTTTGGGTTGGGGTCTATGTTGTAGAGGGAGAGAAAAAAGTGAGAGAAGGTAGGAGACGGGGGCGAAGAGGGGGAAAATCCTCTGTGGTTGGAGTTGGTGTGATTGTTGGAGACGGAGCAGAGAGAGAGTCTGTTCTCAGGCCTGATTGTTTACCTAGTGGGGAGAAGCTTTTCCAACATCCTCTGAAGTGGCCTGCTTTGGAGAAAATCTTGTGCCGCGTTGTACGATAAGAGCGAGCATAAATTCTTTGGCGGTGATAAAAATGGGTGAACTCCTGCGTCACTGTCACATTTGATTTTTGAGTTTATATTTTAGGCATTCAGACGGTATTCAGACTGGCCTACAAGTCCAACAGCAACTTCTGACCAGCCTGGATCTCTCTGAGAAAGGCATGTGCAGCAGAAACATATGTGAAAAATATTTTTTTAATGTATCAGACAAACTAACTAATATAGGTAACTAAAATGAACACAGATTTTCTGACTTTTTGCAATGAAAATGTTCCAGTTTAAAGTTAGTGCTTCTCAAACCCAGGTGATCTTCATCTGAGCCGGCTCTATCCCACAATCCTGCACTGTTGACCCAGCCCAGGTCTCTTCATGACCACCACAACCACCATGCTTCCTTTGTGTTCCCTTGTCTGTGGAAAGTGAGGGTGAAGCATATGGCAGCGAGGCAAATAATCTGGAATTACAAACAAAATTCTTCAGGCCTTTCAGCCTAGCAACAGGCCTCATCACCATCTGTTCACCTAAACCGGCCGTGCCGTTATTAGCCGCTGTCTTTGTGCATATTCCATCACCTGCGAGGAGGAGCAGGAGGGTGAGATGGAGAGAGCCTGACAACTGTCTTAATTTTATTTTTTGTCCACACAAGATAAACTGTCCTTATTAAAAAACCCTGGCGTGCCCACCCGCCCTCCCACCACCACCATCACCATCACCCTCCGTCACCCCCATTTTTTATAAGAATATTCATCGTGCAATATTGCGAGATTAGTCTGCGGAGAATTTGACAAATACGACCAGCTTTCGCGGGAAAATATTTTGGCACATTTTTCTTGATGTGAAAATGATTGCATTAAGAAGAGACACTTTTTTTTTTCTTCTTCCCTCACGCATGGCACCATTAGTAAGAAGAGTGAACACGTTGTTCAGGAAACAACCACAAGTATGATTTCTCTTTTTGGTGATAGACAAGTTGAAATGTGTGTCATTAGCTTCTCTGCTGTATAATGACCTTGTAATCACTTCAAATGGCAGCCTTGCTCTTGAGGTGTGTGTCATGGTGCCACTGTTCATGCCACCCCCCACCCTTAATTCTTCTCAACAAGAATCATTACTTAATCTCAGCCACCAAACAGCTCTTTCCCGACAATGTGGGCTCATATTGAGGCTGTAATCGCCAGACCAAGGCAACCGTGGCTGCTGCAGCCTCGTCCCTGCGGTGCTATCATGGGAAAAGGCAAAACCAGGGCTTATCTCTCAGCACACGGATATTACAGGAGAGGAAGAGCGGGACTTCACTGAGAGCTTTGTCTCATATCCTGATTATGTTCACTCTCTCTCTGTTGCTGGGGTTAACATCTACCTGAAACCAAACCAAACAGGTTGGTGCTCGGGGTCTGGCGGCTTGGAGCGAGGGGAGAGTCTGGATAAACTCAACTTCCACACGGACAAAGAGGAAGTGGGGGGAAAAAAACATTTGAGGCCAGATAATGCCCGTGCTGAGCCCCATTAGGATTGAGGTATTATCCCCTGGTTGACTTTGGCTATGAGAAAATGTGGCCCCCCCCCCTCCCTTGCTTTGCCGTTTCCCACTCATAACAGACCTGTTGGCCGTCGAGGTTTATCAAGCCCACAAATCTAAACAGGACAGGGGCCCTGACCGGGAGAGGGCCTTGTACACAGGAAGGACCCTAATTCTCTCTGGATTAGAGAGCAAGTTGCAATTTAGACAGCTGCTAGCTTGTAAAACCCCTGTTTGCCATGTCCATGCTGATTCCTGTAATGTGGAATAATGCTTTATTTTTCATTATTGCATATCTGGTGTTAAGAAGTCAACTCCGATTGGCAAGTGAAGTCATGGCATGGGTCGCCGTTTCAAGGGTCAGGAAGACTGGTCCATTTGGTTGACTTGTACTTAAATTAACTGCAGACACCTTGTGATGAAAAGTTATTTTTGTCTGTAATAACATACATTTTTGAATCCAATAATTAATCCCTTTGATAAGGAGCTGTCCAATAACTAGCACTGAACAAATAAAGAGGCCAAAAACCTCCATAATATAAATCAATATACCTAAAATTGCAATTGCAACCTTTATTTATTTACTTTAGTTAGTATTGTGATATTTTTAGCACACAGTCACAATAGCAAATTGCACCAATTTGTGCAGAGTGTTGTCTCTGTAGTTGAAACATACAGTATTGTTCGTATTTCCTCCACTTCAGCGAGCATTTCCTTCTGCATATGTCACATTTCTGTCAGCTGTGTGTATTAAAGCCCTTCAGTCATTAAACACTGCAGCTAAATCTTAAAAGTTGTGAGGAATATAAGAGAACAGGAAAGTAAACGATCAGAAAATCAGTGGAACTCACCACTGTTTGTTATATGCTGCATGTCATTAGTAGATAATAAGTAGATAATGCATCCTTTAAAGGGGTCATGAGGCAAAAAGGATGAAAACCACAGTTTGGGGCGATGGCTAAGTGAGTTGGTGAAGAACTTCTTAACGGGTAACACTTCTTGTTGTTAAACAACAACATAGCTACATCAGACACACAACATCTATATAGTTAAAGAAATTTATGGTGTTAACACATTCACTTTCAGTAGCACACGCTACATGATTGTAGTAGTTAACTAAAGTCATCAGACTAGTGACTAAAGAGGCTATCAAAGCTGGAAGGTCATGAGTCTGATAGCCACAAGTGTCCTCCAGCTGAAGGATCCTTCAGCAAGTTTCTAAACCACTGCAGCATCATTGTCCCTGGAGAAGAGAGGCATGCTTTGTGTGTCTGTGTGTGCTTGAGTGTGTGTGTGAGTGTTTGACAAGAGTAAACCAGGTGTAAAAAGAGCAGGAAGACAAAACATCTTAACGCCCTTGTAAATGGAAAACATACAACACGTGCTTTT
Organism: Seriola aureovittata; assembly: GCF_021018895.1. Lineage (NCBI taxonomy): Eukaryota > Metazoa > Chordata > Actinopteri > Carangiformes > Carangidae > Seriola > Seriola aureovittata. Next base: position 872,810 of record NC_079387.1, on the reverse strand, counting down.
GCTCCCAGAGTTGATAGCTTGTAATGTGCTGTACTATTTGTCAAGGAAATGCGAATTATATTACTGCTAAGGTGCATTTTCTGCAATAAAAATAGATGTAACCTTTCCCTGGCGGGTTTGTTCTCAATATTTACAGTGGAGGAGGGCTGGTAAACATGTTTTCATGCGAGATAGATCAAACGATGCAGATGTATTCATGTAATAAACATGGAGAGGCATGCACACACATACTGTGCAAACCCATGCTGGTGATTTCAGGTTGTGTCATTGTACTAAGCTCCCCCTCTGATGGAAATGAGCAGTGGTTCTATCAACCTGAATGATTAACTTCCTCACGTGTTGCAGAGGATTGCAGCAGTCACTTTGTAATTGCAGAGGCAGGACGAAACACAGAATGCAGATGTCTTTTTTATCAGCTGTTAAGGAGGGGGAACCCCACCTTAGTGTCAAGGTAAGCATGCTTTGATGGCTGAATTAATTCTTAATCTGTTGGCACGGCGCTGCCAACACGTACCAGGACATGTTGGGTGAGGCGTGTGTGGGTGTGGGGGTTTACTTCCTTTGACTTCTGAGAGATTTCCTGAAGGCATGCAAAACATACTCAGGACTTCTGTTGCTGATCCAGATCAGCTTTTTTTTTTGTTCCTCTCAGACATTGTGCCTCACAGCTACATACGGGCGACTTCTTTCAATTGATTAATTCTGCTGTAAATTGGTCATAATGTGTGACTATCTCAAGAAATGTATTGCATGTTGGGGGGGGGGGGCTGCCAACCACAGTAGTGTGGACACAAGTTTCGCCATAAAGTTGAGTAAAAGGAAAAGCTTTTGTTTTTAAACTCCGCTATTGTATAGCTTTTATACTGGCATCAATTCCTTTTTTTCATGTTACCAATTTCTACAAAATGAAAAAGTAGATTGTTTTGAAGCTACCAATATTTATACTTCTGTACATTTATTTAACAACTATAGTTCTGGATGAAGATTTTAGATACTAAATGAGCTCATACATTCTGATTTATTGTTATACATTAAAGAAGCCATCAGTGAAAATAGTATTTAAATTAGCTTTACCTCAACCAGAGAGCATTGAAATGAGGGGTTCCACCTTATAATAATGCATATTTTATGAAGACTTTATATTCTGTAACTCTTAGCTTTTTTAATAGTTACTGACCCATTTTGTTTTATAGATTATTCATAGGCCATTATTACTTTTGTGGAGCCAGGTAGGGAAAAAAAATGTAGATACTGAAAACCCAAGGATTGCTCTTACAAATCAATTATTCCTGTTGATCAGTGGCCTCTTGCGTTTAGTTTAGTGAATGATAGTATTGGCTTTTGGTCAGTTACCAAAATGTGTTAAGACTTTTCCCAGCAAACAGAGGAATGTCACATAACTTCATGTACATTTTCCATCACTTGCTATCAGCTTCTAAACTGTGTCTGACCCTGTCAGCAATCTCATCAGTTCAGGTGGGAAAATACAAGTCAACTGCTATCAGGAGGTCTCGCGCTCTTGCTCTTCAGACCAGACACTAATGGTTTATGGAAAATGTTTCAGTTTGAAGCAAATGGAGAAAATTCAACAACACAAAGTCATCTGCAGTCATTATGCTCTCAACTCTTCAAAATTAATTGAATGCATTTCTCTGTAGTTAATGGTTACTACAGCAACTGTACCCTGTAAAACACACAAACAATTTGATCACATTCACATTATGTTTTTCTGTAATAATGACATTATCCACTGCATTGTATCCTCTCAACCCTTTTATCTGCTGAACAATGCTGTTGTGGGAATTTTTGCTACAGAATAATATCAGTAATGTCTGTGTCTGTGTCCTCTGTAAAGCAGAATAACCTTAGAGTGAACCGTCATGCATTGCAGAGGTCATGCTTAATGCTACATGGTTAGCGGTAGCTTGTTAGCAGCCTGATCCAGTTAGAGCTGCAACAAAGCTGCACACATTTCCCAAAGAAGAGGAATTACAACCATAATCGTTCTTGTCATTTGCACAGCAATTTTACTCCTGAATGCCTCGTTTTAGGGAGGAATTAATAAAAAAAAAATCTCATGAGCTTCAGGTGCCGCAGAGTTCACCCTTTTCCCACTCATCCTTGCCTGCAGCCCTTCAACGCTCTCTCACTCTCTCTCTTGGTTTCTTATTATCAGTTAATAATTCTTTCTCATTCAAGCAAATTAGAGAAACTTGACTGTGTTAGAGCAAGTCCAGCATGGAGCTGCAGGCAGAGAGGAGGCTAAATGGCAGAAATTCCCCCCAGAGCAAAGAGCGCATGAAGCACAACATTGTGTCCACCACAAAAGCCGCTCTGTAGTTTTGATCCCCTCTAATTTAATTAGCCCAAGAGGTAGTGCATTAATTTGCCAGGAATTCTTCTGATGCAGAAAGCCGCCCCCGGTGCATGGAGGGAGAGATGGGAAGAAGAACCCTCCTTATTGCTTTTGTGCATTTGAAGAGGAGGAAATTTTCTTCCATCTTACATGCCATGGTGCAAGGGCTTTGATAGGACTGATCTCTGTCAACATTTGTGTGTAATTCCGGGGACTTTTTCTGTCATTACAAGGAAAAGCTCATAGCAATTTAATGTTATTCCTTTTCTAAGTCAATTGATTCTCTCTCCGTCCTTTGGCAACAAACATTAAGGACTCCAGCTTTCACAAAGAATGAAAGATCAACTGCATCCAACAGTACAAAAGTGTTTCTGTCAAATTGTTCCATCATCTCTTTAAAAATATGCAACCTTCTATCATTTGAGTGGCAACCATACTATTATTGTCTATATTAATGCAGAATTCCTCATCATATCCAGGTGTATGATGATGAGGTATCATGATATTCTACATTGTAGAAAAACACCTTACATTGAAAGTAGCCCATGCTGTTGAAGGCCTTGTAGCGATAGATATTGTGCTGCTTGTGTGGCAAGGTGGAAAGTGTGGGGGTCAGTGTGGTTGATAGGATGTGTAGCACACGTGTCTTTCAGACAGGATACTGTAGTTACCATGTGGAAATGTAGAAAGTTAGGATTTTAAACAGTTATTTTTGCGTAATCATCAAATATCATTATTGTGAGAGCCGGCTTGTAAAACACTTGAAATCCTGCGTGGTTTACATTGGTCCCCCTCGTGAGAACATTGCCTCATAGCACTACCAAATCAAACAGTCTACAGGGTACCTTTCACTTGATTATACTTTATCTGTATTTTAGTATTCTTCTCAAGTGTAGTTTTGTAACTTTGAACTATTTGTTTTGTATTTCATTGTTTTAATATTTGAATTTACATGTTGAAACCTGCAGATACTCAAAATGTAATGCAATAATACCATTGCTTCATTCACCATCAGTGACTATTAACAAACATTTTATGCAGTGCATGATGGTCACATCTTAAAGAAGTCCAGTGCTTAAATCTAAGATCATAATCCCTCCACTTGTCACAGGAGATGAAACGTTTCATTTAGGTTAACCATCACAATCACAGTCATTTTCATTTGAATGGAAAAAAACTGAGAAACTTGTGCTTTTTGGATTTAATTATCATGCAGTGTTCTTGATAAGTGAAGATTGGGGCTATTTGATAATATTAATTTTTTGTGCTATCGCACACAGCTCCTTTGATAATCTTTCATCTTGAGACACTCTCGTGTGATTATACTAAATTGAAGAGGCCTACACCATAGTCATTAAAGAATCACTTCTCATTTTGTAATTAGAGTGCTTCTACTGGTCCACTAAAAGATACCAGCCAGCAGTACATCATTTTACAAACTGATATGCAGAAAATCCATCCTTGTCTGTCCTTTAGCATACCCTGACAGGGTGGCCTTTTCTCCTACTTGCATGCTTACATGCAGTTCTTGTTGTAGTTTTGGTAATGACCTCAAAAGAGAAGAGTCAGTCCCAGCTCAGATGGTTCTGAAATCACTACTTATGCTATACTCTTAGGACAGGAGACTTATTGGATAGGTGCAGTCACATTTAAACTGCCGATATCCACACCATCAATTCAATAATGCATTTCCTGTTCTGGTGTGAGCTGTGACTCACAGGCCAGAGTGTAACTTTGTTCAACTTTGACCTGTGAAGTTGCACAGTCAGCCCTTAGAAACAGTGTTGTCTTGATGCTCATGCGTTTGAAAATGGGGGCAGTCATTATTTCTAGCTTAGCTTTTTTGTTGATGATTGTGGGGCAGTTTAAGTGGTAGTAGTAGTCCACTTTTCTTCCTCTCATTTGGACGAAATTGCCACCACTGGTGTTTTTGTCATGTTTTCTCACTAAGAAAAGCAGCATTCATTAAGCCTCTGCAAGAACTCAGTAAGACTCAATTTATCTGATTTGATGTAATTTTTGCCCTGCTTCTGTTTGTGTACCCTCTCTGTGCTTCCTCTTTAGTCCATTGTATTTGTTGCTGTGAGTTCAGCTACATTCACATCATATTATAGAGATTGTAAACATGTGTTGGAAATGTGCACACCTACCTAAAAATCATTAACACTAATACAGTGGATTTGACAAACTACAAATGTGCTACACACTCTTTCTTTAACTGGTCTTGCAAAACAAACCACTCTAAAAGTGTAACATGATAATAATAGATAATTTAGGTATTGTTTTCATTTATCAAGCCGAGTAAAGGTCAGAATAACATTAGGTTTTCCTCATTAGGTTCTTTCTGTCCTGCTGACATGCCTTCAGTCCATCAGTCTCACCTCCATAGCCACACCTTTCTCACTGCTGGCCACACCCACAGGAAATAAGCTAATAACAACACTAGTGAAAAACTATTTCGGGGTAAGGCAAATGTCGATTTTATCCCAGTTAATAAAGCAAAATGAATTTGAATTGCCTCAAATCATAGGCAGCTCACCTGAAACTTCCCACTCAGACAGATTTCCTCTTGTCTTTATCACATGAGAAGGTATGTAGCTACTTCACTGGAAAAGCGCAACACGTAGACCTTCGAGTGATCCACTCTGAGAGATCATCTATAATTCAGAATGAAGCGCAACCCTCGACTCAGAACTCAGGTTAACCAGTGTGTGTTCGGTTTGTTTTGCCGCAAGCAACCTTGTTTTCCCCTTCCCCCGAGCTACAAATCCCAGCTCTGATGTGTCCCCTTTTTGTCCGCCCTGTGTCCTAAGGTACATTTTCACCATAGAGAGGTAAAAGCTTGGGTAAGATGTTTTATACTTGCAGTACAAGTGCACAGTGCAGGGGCTCAGCAGGATAAATAATTCACCGGAGCATGTTTGAACAGGTACAGAAATAATCCTTCAGCAAAGTGAGAGTGGATATATACCCCCTCCTCTTCTCTCCCCTGCTGCCTCTCGCTGGTTTCAGAACAACTTGGAAGTGCAGAGAAGTCTCTAAACATATCACCCAGGCCAGATGAAATATTAAAGGTTATTGGTTAGCGTGAGAGTGTGCTCCTCGAATGTCTCCTGTGCTGAGACAAGCAGGTAAACTTAACTTCCCTCTCAGAGTAGACAGGTTGAGATATCTGACACTGGTAAATATTACATGGAAGTGTGTGCTAGCCAAAGGCCAGGTAAGCTGATTTTACAGACCCACCCGTCACATTTACTTTTAAACAGCATAAATCTTTTTTACTTTTATTTGATCAAGCATGATGTCCTATGTGTACATGATCTTCTTCAGTTCTCCTGAACATGACATCTATACAGATAAATCGGATCTATACATACTTTGCACAGTTTGAAAAGTTATAGTCTGGGCTATTTGGTTTACAGTCACTAATGTCCAAAACCATCTTAAGGAAAGAAACAAGAAAAAAACAGAGCGAACAGTCCAAATTACGCTTTTAAAAACTGGACTTTCTTAGTCAATAAAGATGAGCTGGAAACTCAGCACCTTTCATTTCACTACCACGGTTTGACTTGTCATAGCAGGAAGAGCACAAGTGTAACTCATTGCCTTAATTGAATGTGGTCATTACTGATGTCATTACTTGCACCTGTGTTTGACAAACACAATTTGTCCGCTGTGAGAAAGTCCTGTTTGCAGAGGAGTTTCAGTGTTGATGAGGGAGTACAAATGTTTGCTGGGATGCACTATTAGTATCTGTTTGCCTCTTACCCAACGTGCTGCAAACATTTGTGACTGAAACACACCAAAGGTGTCAAATGTCCTTTACTCAAATTTGTGTTGCCAGTAGTGGTTGGAAAATCAAGCAGTACCCCTCAAACAGACCACAATGAATAAATAAATAGATAGATGGATAGATAGATAGATAGATAGATGATAGATAGATAGATAGATAGATAGATAGATAGATAGATAGATAGATAGATAGATAGATAGATAGATAGATAGATAGATAAAAATTAAAAACTATTTGGGAATTTAAAAAGTGTTTAAAAGTTCATCTGTATATAGAAATATGCACATAATGGCCATAATGAATATTTAAATCACAGAGAAACATGCAGATATAATTTATTTTACATATTGTGCAAGACTTCTCAACAATGTAATTACTCACTAATCCCTTTGTTAACTCTGGTATCTGGGTTAACATGCAGTCACCAGTGAGTGGGCCTAAAGTAGTAACATGCCAACACTTTACAGTGTATATGACATCAATGTAAACTATTATGTTACGAATACACACGAGCACAGATATTATATCTCAGCACTGTGAGTAATAGTGAACATGGAGAACACGACTAAACTCACTCACCCACTTTAACCTCTTTGTTTTTTGCCCTGGGTATCATTGCAGACCCCAGGAAAGGACTGCAAGGGAGGTGGAAGAGTGGGGGGTGGTGGAGGCAGGAGCCTCATGGCGGCCGCAGGCTGAAGGGGTGAGGGTGGGGGAGGAGGGGCTGGAGATGGGGGTGAGGGGATAATTAAGCACGCACGGTGACAGCTGCAGCAGGTCCCGAGCAAAAGGCCTGAGCTCCACTGAGCTGAATTAATGGCATCAGTGGAGCCCGGCAGCACCGCCACTGCCGCCTACATTTGATCATTAATTATTACCCTTTTGACAGAGCCGGGCCTCGTAACCCCTCACCTGCCCATCGGCAAGGCCTCACCTGTACAGCACACATCTCCACATACAGTATAAAGATATATAGTCACAATTTGACGTTTTACTTACAACTGCTTAATTTGTAAGAGGGTGTCCAGGATAGTGATGCAAAATAACCACAATAATGACTAGATGTTTATAAAACATTCCGCACATTAATGCTGAGACATTACTGAACTACATCATTTTTTGATCTCAATCCCTTTCTGATATAAAAAATAATACCCTTTTATTCATGGTTTTTCTCCTGCTTAACCATCATATCAAAATATGAAATTTCCGTGCAAGTTTGTCACTTCCTGATACATCGCCATCTTGTCAGATGCTTGCTGGGATTTCACCACTCACATGCTGGCATAATTACACAAATGATATAATTGAAGCAGATGAATAAAACAACATCACATTTTACCAAAGGGGATGTTAGACACACAATCGTCACTCAATGGTACATACCTAACAGAGGTGACACTGGTATGGACTATCTATTAATAGACATCAACCTGTTCCTGTTTCTGGTAAAATGGAAGTGTTTCTCTTACCTCAGCCACAGAATGAGAAAGAATATCAATAAAATCAATTTCTTTTGAACACTCTATTGAGTCTATTGAGTAGTGTGACGGACAAAAGTTGGGCTCTGTCATGTCATTTAATGACATTTGTGTCATTTAAAGCTGGAGTAGCTAATCTGTTTCAGAAACACTTCTTGTTATGTTTAAATCTAATTTATCTTTAAACTCACTCAACATCCTGACAGCAATGATTTATGCTAGTAGACAGTGTAGCTAACTTTATGTTTAGACATAATGTCGTATGTAATCTGTGCAGCCTATATGTTTAGCGATGTCTGCACTGTTGTTGTGAGCAGATGTTGTTTGATAGTATTAATCTTATGTCTCTAACGGCTGCGACTTTGTGTTTTGTGTTTGTTTTGTTGTGAGAAAAACTCCTCAATTTCCACGCGTGTAAAACACAGACTGATGAGACCACCACCCCCGCTCCACCTCCACCATTTCCTCAGAGTTACTCTCCCACCGGTGAGTGCAACTTTATGTGATAGAGAAGTAGCTTAGCTCTTCAAATCTCTAAAATCAGGTCGTTGGTGACACGTTTACAAACATACTAAGTCTTTAAGAAGGTGTTATGAAGGTTTAATTGCTTAGACTGTGATTGCTTCTTTCATGTGTAGCTCTTTTGTTCTACATACATGACAGTGCTCCTCACAATATTGGTTCTAGCAGTCATATTTTAGCCTACTAGTTGAGACCATTTCCCATATTATAAAAATATTCTTGAATTTATTATTTGTGTACCTGTGTCAGTCAGCCACACAAAATATGGGAAACACTGTCCATAACTGCTGCATTTAAAGCACTAACCAACCCTCTCAAATAATTACTTTATACCCATAAAACCAGCTTCCCCTCAGCAAAATAACCAGAGACTTGTATTTCTATTTAGCAATAGTCCTGTGTTGTTATATATCCTATAAAGAGATTCAGATCTAACTATTTAAATGTCATTTTTGTAGAGATAATGGCTAATTGTGATATTCTTTCTAAAGGACAGTCACTGCCGAAGAAGAAGATTGCCACAGCGCCCACATGATGTCACATGCAGAGCCTGACCTGTCAGCCAACACTCACCTCTGCTTATAATCAACAGTAAATATATTGTGTGTGGCAATGATATATTTTGTATATATCTTGTAATGTTAATAGTATTTTGGTAATGTTTTATATATATATATATATATATATATATATATATATATATATGTCCATAAAAATACAATAAACAAGTTCCATAACACATGGGATTATTATTTTTTGTGTAGCCTACAAAGAGATACTAAATGAAACAACCTCATTGTGTATGCTTTAAGTGTAAGGAAAAGGCATTTATAATTTTTACAGATTTTACAGTTTGTGCATATAAATAAGAATGCAAAATAATAAAACACAAATTTAATTATTCACACAAGTAATGTATAAAAAGAAAAAAATATTGGTATTGTTGCATCCTCGATCTTTGATGCATTGAGTGATAATGTGCATATTATTGCCCGACAGTGCTATTGCAATTTACACGTCACTAGGGATGACACCTTGATACTGTCCATGTGGATCTGGGTACTGGTCACATAGTTTTCCAGACACAGCAACTAAGGATAACAACTGTGACCCTGCCCTAGTGCTCTGTATTGCTACACAACAAACTGTCTGTAAGCTGCATAGCTGAACTGCCTGTTGATCTCCCCTGGATCTGGATCATCAGCCACTGCCCGGATGTCATACCAGATGTGTCTGGCAATGTGCAGGACCCCCTCCTGCAAAATACAGCCCCAGTCAAAAGTTTTGACACGCTTTCCCAAACTTATGACTGGTACTGTAAATGACTGCATGTGTGGCAGCATGGAAACGAGTTGTGATGCTGTGATGTTCTTTCCACATTTTGGACATTTCTGGCTAGTGCACCTGGTAGGATGACCTGTAACCGGAGGGCCCGGTTGAGGAGCATCTGCTGATGTCATTTTTAATGTATGAAACACCAGTTTTGGGTCACAGAGCTCAGACAGAGTGATGTGATGTGACTGTTCCAAGTCCAGTTCTTGAATTCTGGCCGGTGCAGCAACAGATAACAAACACAATTAGATATTATAATAGAACAGAGCTTTATTGAATTTTGTATTGGTGGTATTGGTCAGAAAAAAAAAACCTCTCCCCAGATTACCTACTCCAGCTTTAATGGCAAAAGGTCAGCCACTGATGTTGGTTGATAATCTCTTTTGTTCATCCCTTCTCGTTGTTGGATGAGGTTCAGGTCAGGGCTCTGTGCACAGCATTCGAGTTCATCCTCACTAAAGTTGGAGAACCATAAGAGAACCACAAGACAGAAATTAGTTTAGTTTTTTGGCATTAAAATGGTAAAATGAAAGGAAATATAAGCACTCTCAACAATTTGGACAAAAAAATGTGTCTCTATTTGGCTTTCAGACTCAGTCAATCTCTCATATGCAGTAGTCAGCACCTACATCTGCATGTTTTCAGTACAGTCCTCATATAAAGATTGTAATTACCACCTTTTATGAAGAGTTACCCCTGCTCAAGCCATATCACATCACTGTGATTATACCCAGTCTAAGCGCTAGAAAAGGGGAGAAACGTTTTGACTGCCTACACTCGGCAGACGAGCCTGCGCCTTCACTACGTGAGAGGTCTGTTTCATCATTCCCAGAGGTCCCTCGATGCATCCTCCATCCTCTCCTTCCTCCATACCTAGTTCTGATCTGAATGTAGGCATGTTGCGCGGTGGATGAGGTAACACCAGGCAATCTCAACATGGTGCCGCTTACATCAACCCGCTGGTTCAGATGATCTGCCAGACCATCGCTGCTAATCTGAATTTCTGCTCTTATAATTGACCTTCCCGATTGAATAAAAATTAAATAAAATTGAAATAGAAGACGCTGGTGCCGATCCACGGCAAGCCTGGCTCGCTCACAAAGCTTGCAATTAGCGCTAATCGGGGACAGGCCGTCCGCTGATTTAGGTGAGGGCGTCTCAAGTCGGGAGACGGCTAGAGTGTGCCAACCAAGCCTGTTAGGGAGAAGCTCAGAGGGGCCTTTTAAAGACTGAAGCCCTGGCATGTGGCAACAGGGTTTTGATTGCACTCCACCGAGCGAGAGCCTCGCCTTGGAGTAAATTTAGATGTCATAAACTCTGCAGTGAAGATACGGGTTACTCACATCACAAACTGTGACTGCATCACAGCTATATCAGGTAAAGTAAGCAGAGAAATCATCAAGGTATCTTCACGTCTGCACACGTCTCCAATGCAAATCACCTTTTTTCAAGTATTTTCCAAAATCCAGTTTACGTTTTTTTGACTGTAGTGCAACAACCTGTCTTACCTTTTTTTGATTGCCTTGATAAAGACACAGAAAAACTGACTAGCAACTGCAGGCAGATTTTGTGTACTTGATTGAAGAGAATTGAATTGAAGTCTCTCAATAATGAAATTACATGCTGAGATGGAAATTGTTTGTAGTGCAGATTTGTAATCTGTCCTATATTTGTAGATTATTTTACAGTGACCCACATATAAACAAGTTCGCACAGAGGGCCAAGAGAGGGCCAACCCATGTTCTGACCTGCGTGGAGGTTCCCAGCCCCTGGGTTGAGAACCGATCTTACTTAACATGTTCATTTACCTTGAGCTATATTTACCCTGATCACAAAGAGTCTCTTAAGACGGCACTTCCACTCTCTCTATTGAGTCGCCTCACAAACGCCTCGCCGTGCACAATGAGAGTAGGGAGCATTCAGTGTAACGAATGGGAAGATGTGTGCCCAGTGTAATGGCCCGCAGGCCTTAATTGCACTGATTGATTCGAGTTGCTGAGTTCGACCATAGAATTTTTATCTGAGGAAACCATCTTGAAGGAGAGGCCAATGATGACATTTATTTCTCACAGTTAACATCTTTACCCCCCCTCCACGCTCACCAAGTTTACATTAGAGATGGAGATCACAAGATGTGCTGACTGTATGTATGAGCTGTGTATGTGTGTGTGTTTCTCACACAGACCTCCTTTCAAAGCACTTTAGATGCTATTCAATTGATATGGCCATTAATGCGTGGAAGGGGGACCATTTCGGCGTGACTCTGATGTGTCTGCATTTCACTGCCACGTTTTTTTCTTTTTTTTCTATAGAGGGCTTCTATAGAAAGCTTTCTTTCTCCTTCTGTTCCGCAGCATTAGTAATTATCACGAGGATGCCTCCTAGCCTTACTGCAGAAAAAAAACCACATCTTTACTCGTCAGAAAACAGAGATGTCAATTTGAGCCCTGCTCCCCCTGTTAGCACGGGGTTTTGAATTAAAAACATCCTTCACAGGTCACCTCTTTGTGCAAAGCTGAGCAGCAGCAGCAGGTTTGGAAAAACTTCAATTATTTTCCATTAACAGGGATACAATTGATCTAAACATGTGGTGAATGGGCCAATAGCACTACCTTAAAAGGAGGCGGTTTTAAGGGAGTGAAGTTGCACAGGGTGAGCACCCCTATGGATCAGCCCTCTGGATCTATACAATCTAGAGGCCCTCCTGCCTCAATCTGATTGAATACCATGCAGAGGGCCTGTGGAGAGACTCTAGTAACCGTATGCCATTGTCCAGATGCTCACCTACAGTCACCAAGTGGGGGTAAAGAGAGTGCAAGAGGGGGCGGTGGCACTATGGTGGGTAGAGGAGCGAGTTTTTGATTTCCTGCCAGTCCAGATCTCCAGAGGGGGAGGGAAGCTGAACATCACACAAAAGAAGCAAAGAGTCTTGTTTAAATTTTGAGAACTTAAGCACCCAGAAATACCCAGGAGAGAGTAGAACTTATGTGTAAACTAATTTCTTACTAGATGTTGTGTATCCATGCATCCAAAAGATTTCTTACAGCAAGAAGATGCAGATCAACATAGTTTACAGTAAGTGAGGCCCTCATGGAAAGGAAAAATTAAAAGTATTTATAACACAAACCGGGGGGGGGGGGGGGTCATAGTGAAATGCTTGGATATGTATGAATATGAAGCAAGAGTCTTCTGAAGGTTAAAGACAGAAGCACTAAGCTCTGAGAACACACAGATTCCTGAAACACAAAGTAAGAGTCTCTGTTTAGCATGAAGTAACACAAATCAAGTAAAACATGGACCCACCAGATGTATTTTGTAAAAAACCCTCTTTGCAGCATAAAAGTGTGGAATCATTTCTCAGTGAAAGGCTGCTACGTGTAAACATATTCATGAAACACCTGATCTTAGAGTCTTTTCATGTCACCTATGTCCGACAGCGTCTATTTGCTGATGTGTAGTTTGAAAAATATGAAAGAAGAAGAAATCAGACATCAAACAGGGATAAAAGGAGCAGCATCGAAAGTTGACTGTGACAATCCTTAATCGGTGGGAAGAGGTGTTGTTGTGAAAACAGGTTTATGCCGACACCTTGTCAGAGGTACAGAGGAGCAGAATACTGTGCCGTGTAATTTCACAGACTGACGAACTCCTGGTCATCCTACCTTCAAAACGTAAACATCGATGCGTCTCCAATCGCATTACGTTGTGAAGCCAATGGTGTTTCTTTTGAAAGGCCCACAACTGGAGTCAATGCCAGCAAAGGCTTCACATACAAAGGCTCATTTTTCAGTGTCTCCTCTCGCCCTGGAGCTGTTTGCCAATATGAATCTGAATACACCCTTCACTGGCTCGAGCACCTTGAGGTGTGCTCATCTCTAATCATTATTTGATGACAGAAATCTGCAGGCAAAAAACCAGGAGACACACAGTTCCTTAGCAACGGGCGCCGGTAGTCCAAACAATTTCATTAAAGCGTGGCACCTCTTAGCAGGTGGGTGAGTGTTAGAGGAGATAAACATTCATGAGCAGATTGGTTGTGGTATTTGCCAACATCACAATTGATGATATCAATTTGTTTGCGAAGCAGCTCAAATATTGTAAGTGGATTAAGCAAAGGTGTCGGGGATGGTGAAGGAGTGTATCAGGATGTCTTTTTTCATTTAATTGATGGTGGGTAAATGCAGCAAAATGCGATTTCTTTTTGTTCTGAAGAGAATTAAAATTACTTTAATCCACAAGCACAGCGAATACACAGCACATACATTAGTGATACACATAATACAGGAACGGCAGGATACATCTAAGGTCATTTATGTTTATTTTTTACTTGTGCACACCATTTAACTCCACATATCATTAAATAATGTTGTCATTATTTTAGCATATGGCAATAAGGGATGTCAGAGACAAAATGTTGTTGTGTTTAACAAGCAAAATCCAAAGTAAATCAACATATTACCGTCCAAAATGCCTCCATCTAACAAACCATATAAAACCCACACAGTTCATTTCAATTATATTGTCCATGGCCTTATACATTTACAGCTTTGAGTGATTTTTTGCATTGCTTTAACCTGAATGTCCATTGAATGTGACTGCATAGCGTTCCAGTTGCACCATGTCTCTTCCATGTATCTTCAACGTCCCACTGATAGAGTTTCAGAAGTGAAATATCAGCAGCCACTATTCCAGTATTTTGTTTGATAAGTATATTAAATACATGTTTGCTGCTCATTTATAATCAATGTGATAACAGACACTTTTTGGCTGTTACTTTATGCAGCATATCAGCTTACCTCTATTTTACATCCATACTTCCTGTGTACTGGATATTAGCAGAGGGAAAACCATTGTGTTCTTCTTCATGCTTAACAGTCTTTGGATAAGTGCTATAAATAAACCAGAAAAACAAGTTTTGCTATGGATGTACGTTAAGACAAAGTCAGTTATTGAATGCATGGCTATAGTCAATTAATAGGCAGTGAACTTCATGCTTCATTCACAAGACACTGGCAAAAGAGTGTCGAAATGACAATTAACCTAAATATGTGTGACAGCCTATAAATATCAATGCAAAGGAATGAATTTAGTGACTGAAGTCACCTAATTACAAAAACCCTGTGTTAGCCTGCTGCTATCAGTCTAAGTTATCTTCCCAAGCTGGCCACAACAACCACAAGTAACCCTAATACATTAAAATACAAATTAAAAATATAAATAAACAAACCCGATGCCTCTCTGGGCCCCATTCATTCCCCAAACACTCCAATGGTGAAAAGGTGTAATTTTCTGTTCCTCTTCTCAAAATGACAAACCTGTTTAGGTGGTCTAATTAATCAACTGTTTAAACCCTGAACCATCGTCTGTGGAAACAGGGCACAATTTAACAGATGAACCAGAGGTATGTCTCAAAAAAGAAAATAAACACACATCAATAATTGACTTTTCACTCCATGAACGAAACATCTCCCCAACCTTTATACATTTTCATTGCATGTACAGGTGGGTTCCACCTGGCCGCACGTTGAAAAAGGTAACTGATGCTTGACTTTGTCCTGGTTGCTAACAGGTAATGTGTAACCATTAACAAAGAATGTTTGAAAAGCAGTCAGGTGTCAAACGCTCTAACTTTGTCTTCTATAAAAATGATGACACCTCAAGTGCACAGCGTGTGGAGTCAAGTCAGTTTAGAGAGTTGAAGAAATAAAAGGCAGGGGCTGCTTTATATTATATAAGTGATTTATGGCCTAAATTAATAAAGTCTTAATTAGATGATAGTCGAATACACTCAGCACTACTGGTTCCCAATTTAAAAGGTTGTAGGATAATTATCAGGGTAGGAAAAAAATTCAGTAATTTAAAAATCTGTTTATTTTTCTCTAATGTTTTCTTTATTTTCTTGTTAAAAAGAAAAATGTCACATCTTTAGGCCCAAAACACTTGAAATCATTGCCCTAGTCAGCATTAATTTCCTTGTTTCTTTCTATTTCCAGACCTTAACATTTTGGGATTCCTCTAAACATTTCTGTATGTTTACGTGTATGAATTATCATGTAAACCTGCCCCTATTAAAGGCCTAGGTCACACCAGCATTTAAAATAGTGACATTCACAGAAGAGCTGTGGTATTCGACTGCAATATTTATTGCTAAGAAAATCTCACAAGCTGTCAAATGAGTGTATTTTGATAGATTTTCTTAAAATCTCATTACTTTGAAAAATTATTTCCTCATACCTTCGCATCCTTCTTAGAACTGATCCTTTTAGAGATAAACTTATCATGTGTAGCATTAAAAGCAAACTTGATCGAAGCACTTGTATTCATTATCACTTTGATCAAGGACAGCCCGGTCAGTGACTGTAGACAAGAACAGTTCCATTGAATCCAGAGCATCAGCGCTCTGATCTGTGCTGCCATACATAGTATGGAGGCACTACATTGACCAAGATAAAAGAGGCTTGTTAACACATTATGTGTGATATGATGCTTTTACATTGAAGTGTGCTTCATAGCATCGTCACAAGATCAACTGTGTGACAGAAAATGTGCCCTGATGTCAAGAAATTTATTGCTGTTGCCCTGAGGTTTCAGATCAGCGTCTCAGATCAGTTTCTCTGTAACTGTATGGCCGGTTAAGGTGCAGGACAAAGACCACTTTTTTGTTTTTTAGTGATAAGCAGCAGTGGTGAATGATTTCTCAGGTGGTTTTAGGAGCATGTGACATGATATAGGCTATTGTAGGTTGTCTGACACCCCATGTAACGCTTTGTCATTTTAATTGTTGTGTTGTCCTCGGTTTGTTCATATTGCAGCGTAGAGAAACGAAGCATTGCACTTTGAGTGGGAGGAACAGGGGACCAAGTAGATCATTTTTGTCGTTGGGCTCTGTAACAGGTTAATATGGTGATGCAGGATGATATTTAAGGAGAAACTGAACTCATTTCAATACAATAATGCGCTTAAAAGCACTTTCAGGTTACACCTTTAGTGGAAAGCAAAACCAATGCCTTTGCAAGCCGTCAGTATGGCTCTGCACCAGCACCTGAAAGACTAATCCCCATCCATTTATTGTACTTGGTAAATGATAAAGTGATTCTGATCTGCAGGGTGTAAATTTTAAAAAGCTGTCTACATGAGCAGAGTAGGTACACTTAATCTAAATTTTTATGCCGCAGAACTGAGTGGCCTAGAGCCCCGCGTGTTAACATATGAATTTACAATCACCGTCTCCATCCGAGACTGACATAAATGAACTGGTTTTGCTTCCTGCTCATGACCCCCCACCCCCCCCACCCCCCCGCCCCCCTGCATTTTCCTCTGTCATCTTTTTGACACCTTCAAAAGATGACATGGAAATACATGTGTCGGCAAGCCTTACAATGAGGAGCCATAAAGCAATAAAGCAAGAAAAAAGAGGAAGACTGGGACCTCAGAGTGTTTGTCACTGTCATGTCTATTGATTGATGACAAAGAAAACGATTGAGAGGTCCTCGACAGAGGGGCAGGAGGAGACAGACGGAGAGAATTTCATTTGTTGAGTCAAATATTCAACTAGGAGACGTGCACGGGCATTTTAGCCTCCCATTTCTCTTATTGTATTACATTAATCAAAGGGTTTCCGGGACGTTCATCTGAACTGAGATGTTCTGCAAGAGAAAAAACAACAAAAAAAAGCATCCTTCAGAGATGTCTCTTTCCTGACAGTGGTATCAATTGTCTTGTCTTAAATGATCACGGCCACTGCATTACTTGGAAATTAACAACTAGAATTTATGTGAGTGCCTCTCTCCTCGCTTCCTGCCGCAGCTGAGTCGGAGAAACAAATAATTGAATTGGTACAAGTACATAAAGCATTCCAGCGGCTAATGTAACAGGCCTAACTCAGTTAACGAAGGCAAGGGCACAGACAAAAGTGGGGTTATAAAAAAAAAATGAAGGCCATGCAGATCTAAACCTTTTCTAAACCTTACCAGCCGTGTTTTTCTTTCTCTTGGACATTTTATCGCTCAACACCTTCCTCCGTGTCACTCCTCATTTCTCCCTCCCCCTCTAATTGGAAGTCTCCGCCTCAGTTGTATATCACCTAAGATGCTGGGGAAACCTAAGCTGTCACAAAGTGTGCTTATTAAAATGGACGGGGAAAGATAAAAGCCTAAATTCCCCTCTTTTACAAGGCGGCAGTGACTGTCTGAGTGCATCAGTCGTGGCTGAACAGGACAGTTCAACCCCGAAGCAGTGTGTTTACAAAAAAACTGGGTGAATTGTCCCTTTATAATCAGACACAGAATCACTTAATGCACCATGTAGCAAAAATGCACAGGAATTTGTCTCGGAGGCAGCTGGGCAAAGATATACAACGTATACAGAAACAAAAAGGTTGCTTGGAGCACATCATGCGAGGATATGTTTAAAACTGCCAATAACTCATTTTCTTATTCAAAGCAGATATCTGCAGCATTTTACTGTTTTCATACCAAAAAAAGAAGTATACAATATTTCCCAGAGGGTATTATTCCTGCTTGGGGAAAAGCCTCTGAAACTCTTTGAATTCTTTTAGGGTTAGTGGCTCTTTCAGGCAGACTGATAGTGATGTGATTTAGTACAGATATGAAGCTATGGTTTATTAATCATCAGAAATAAAGCCCCTATGTATCTCGGACACATATGACATCATCCATCACTAATGTGACAATGATGGAAAGGTATTTTATAGCCAACCATTACACACTCATATTGCCTGAATGTATGTCCTATCTGAAGGCTGAATGTGGACTGATGTTTTATCTTCTGTGTGTCCAGCGGTTTTCACTTTTCCTTCACGCTGTACAAAATCTTTATTTGCTACCTTCATTTGTTAAAGGAGGTTTCACTGAAAGTAGTGCAGTCTATTGCAGGAACCCCCGTCACCACACTCACAGTTACAGATATTCACCCTTGTACGCTGCCCGTTACAACCAAAGTTACTACTGTAAAAGGTTGTTAGGCCGTTAACCCAATTTACTAACACAAGCAACAGAATATGTAGGTTCATTGTAGGAATGTAGGAGTGGACACTGTAATGCTTTTCTGCCACATAAGAAGCGACATACGCTGTGTCTGGTTCTGGTTCTGGTGAGCATAAGCAATGATACCTGCCATGGTTGAACATTCTAATACCACAGCATATCAAACTTCAATACATACAGTGCGTTTGAGGGCTGATCTTTGGGGAGCACATTGCAGAAACTAGCACTTAGCTCACTGGCTTGTAATGAATTTATATTCAATTTTCAATCATTTTCATAGTTTTCAATTTGATCATTAAAACTTTTCAAAAAATGCATGCATAAACTAGTTGATATGTCAAAATTCTGAAAGTATTCTGCAGCTGTAAAATGTATATTTACAACGTGAGTCACAGTACGATGAACAGTCAAAATCTGATGCTGGATCGAACCTCTCAGCATCAAAGCAAATGGGGAAAGTTACATCAGATGTTTTGATAAAGATAAGCTCAGAAAAGAAAAAAACTTTGAATGTGCACGATGTTAGCTGAAATGTTACACTGCACATCTTGTGTATAATCAAGAATCAATACTTCCTGCCACCGTATCGCTATGCAACAGTGTGGTGACCCATTTTGAAAACCTCGAGTTACATCAAATTGGAGTTCCATGAATGTCATTCCCCTCCCACTTTCTCAGCTGCTGTAAATGTTCTACTCCTGAACAGCCTCTGTTTGTTGTTGATATATATATTTTTTTTTCTCTTTTCGCTGCTGTGTATTTTGCTGAAGCTTTAGACTCTCATTAAATCAACTGAGGAACTGCAAGCCTCTATAAACATCAAATCTATAAATTGCACGGATGGTCTTACACTAGGTCTCAGACAGCGCTACCCTTTGATGAAAACTTCTGGGACAAAAACAGAAAAATAACTAGAGATTCTGAGGCAAGAAGAGAAAGTCTTGTTTTGACACTAAGATTAATTTACAAGTTTTCCCTCACTGGCAAAAAAGAAGGGGTGTGTGTGTGTGCGTGCGTGTGTGTGTGTGTGCGTGCGTGTGTGTGTGTGCGTGCGTGTGTGTGAGTGAGGGGGGTGAGAAGAGAAAGAGCTGAGAGAGATGAGAGGAGCTTTTGATATTTATTAGGCCTGGACCTCACCAAAGACCTCTCCCAGGACTGCCGATGTGACAATTAAGCCAGGTTGTGCTTTGACACTGTTTCCATAGGCAAGTGGCCAAAGTATATCTCCAGTCAAAATATCCATGCCAGCTAACAAGCTTGTTCCCTCTCCATAGAGCCGAGAAGAAAGGGAAAGCCTTGAGACATGAACAAAAGCAAAAAAACAAAAAAAAAAAAAAAAAAGAGGACGAGGGGGTTGGCGTTGAGGTTGGGTGTGAGAGGAGAGGGTATAGGACAAAAAATAATAATAATAAAATGAAAAGAAAGGCTCCCCCTCCCAAAAGAAGCCGCTGGAGTTTGCTGAAGAAAACGGTGTCAGTGACTAGATGTGATCAAGGTGTTGTGTGCTGCTTGTGTCTGAAAATGTGCAGCGCCGTCAAGGCCCGACACAATGCGCAGCCAGATAGGAACCAGGCCCCTGGGTACGCTCTCACTCGCTTTTGTTCCGCCTTAATGACCCTGCCTTGATTCCATCCATAATGCTCGCAGCTCTCGCTACACCTTGCCTATTTAGCCCACAGTCATGTCAGCCCGCTTCTCCCATTGCTCAATCTTCGCCCTCATTTCACTTCTTTTTTGTTATGTGTGTGTGTGTCCGTGTGTGTGTGTGTGTGTGTGTCGGTGTGTGTGTGTGTGTGTTTGCTGGAAAATGCTCTTGTCTTAGAGGAGCTCCCTGCCACACAATGGCCATCTAAACTCATTAAGAAAATTCCGTAAAGAGCCATTAACAAACGGGTTCTCTTTGGCCAGAGATATCAGGTCTAATTAGGTGACCGTTCTTGACAGGGTTGCAAAAACAAAAGGCGCGCTCGCATTTGAAAAGGTTCAGGTCCCGCAAAGGGCCTCACGTTTTTTTTTTTTTTTTCCTCCTCCCTCTTCTTCATCTCCCCCCACTGTAGCCAACTAATGACTGTGGGTTTAACAACAAAAAAGAAGAAAAAAATACCTCTCTTCCCTGGGAAGGCAATGGGGAAAGGTTCGCCATCCACCGAACAAAAGCCTTTCCACTTCGGGACCTTTTTCCCCCTCGCCAGGTGATTCGCTGTCCTCATTTATGAGACAATGAAGCCACAGACAGACTTATTGTAAACACTTTGCATGGGCTGCTAAATGGACTGCAAATGCCAAGGCAGCAACCCAGGCTTCAGCGCTTCCCCCTCCCTCTCTCTCTGGTCCTCTTCTCCCAGTTTCAAGTACAGTGTGGACCACTGCCGTTTTGTTGTAGAGGAATTTGTTTTGTTGACACTGGAGCAGAAACACGGTTAGATAAGTGTATCCTGGCACAGCGGGGCCTCACATGTAGAGCAAATCATGCACACAGTAGATTATTATATATAATACAAAATGATACTTGATCGGGAAACACTCTGCTTTTTAAAGAGAGATTTTCATGAGTTTTCTCACCTTCATTCTAATGTCAGGTCTTATGCTGTGCTGCAAAACAAGAATAGCACAATCTATAGAAGCTAGTACAGAGCTATTCCACCGGTGCTTTGTGCATGCATGACACAGAGATTCATTAGATCTATGATGTGACCAATGAAGTATTGGACCCATCTGATAAGTCTATAAAATATTTTTGTGATAGTGATATCTATCAGTGTTTATTTTGTTCAAACAAGAGTCCAGAACCAAAGGATGTTCAATTAACAATGATATAAGATAAAGAAAAGTAAAATCCTATCATAAAAAGCTTGAATTGGAAGTAGTTTTATACTTGTGCCATTGTCTTGGAGTCTAAAAGTTTATTGTATAATAGTTTTAGCAAATGTTTTGTTCATACTTAAGTCATCAATCATGTTGTAAAGGTTTAATAACATCCATATTACTTTGCTTCAGCCTACAAATAAGAGCATTCTTCCATATGTACTCAATACGTAACTCAAACGTCACAACATATTTTGAGATAAAGTAGCACTGTGAACGCTCAGTCACAGCTGCATTTATAACCTCATCATTTTTTAATGAAAATCTATTCATGTCAGTGGAAATGTATGTGAAGTCAAATTCTGCAGTACCACCATGTCGACAGTGCTCATCTTTGAGCCAGCGGGTGGAGAGTGTAGACCTTCAGGTCAGATTATATAATGCCAAAGAACTGTACCTGTGTAGGATGAGACCGTTCTCTCTGTTCCCCCTTATTGGCTCTCACTGACTTGTCTCTCATTACCTCTTCAAATGAGCCTGGAGATCAAGTGTGTTTCCTTTTGTTGTCCACATCCAAATCTATTTACAGTCAGGACCATTTCAGCCCAAGTAATTCATTCCTGTTTGAATGAAAAGATCATTCACTTTAATGTGTTACAATCCAGAGACAGACAACAGTGACCTTTGTTCTGCTTTATATTGTATGTGGTTTAGTAAAATACATCACCTCCATATTCAGCAAGTAGCTAAGCATAAATAAGACACAAAAACTTTGATGTGGTTTTTTTATTTACCCACATATTAATGTTTTTTTCATTGTTGTTCAGTGCCATGATATACTGCACGCACCATGGGAAAAAGGCCTGATATCTTTCACAGTGTTTGGATGTTTTGCTGCAAACACTGTAAGAAGAGCTCCACTGACACTGGGTTTATAAACTAAACCACTCTGGGAAATCGCATTTTGTGTGTGTGTGTGTGTGTGTGTGTGTGTGCGTGCGCGTGTGCGTGTGTGTGTGTATGTGTAGCTGTGTGTGTGTAGCTGTCTTCACACATTTGCTTTTTCTTTTTCTTTTATTTTTTTATTCATTTTCAGTTGTACACTCAGCAGTATCCTTCTAACCATATATGGTTTGTGATAACACTTCTTTTTGGCTTTTTCGTCGCAATCGAGCTCTGCTCTTTCACACCAAACTGTTTCAGATTAAGATCTTTTTAGTTTTAGGTGGGCTTTAAATTCCACGCAAAAGAATTTTCCCATGTTTGGAACACCATACAAACTGCCCACATTTTGATGCACACAGGCAGCGCAACAGTAACATGATTAAGGAAATGGCCCATGAGAAACATGGATTATTTCAGTTGCATTTTGCTCTTATCTTAAGTAAAGCTACAATCACACCTACAGTTTGTTTTCCTTGGTCCAAACCAGAGTGGAAAATTTAATTTGAGTTTAGTTTCACACTGCCCAGTAACAAGGCAACCACGAATTGTAAATAAAAGTCATGTAGGTTAGAGATTTTGGCAGCAGAGGTGGAGCTCAAATTAAATCCACATAAAGAAATGGCTGACTTTGTTCTCCTTGGCTTTCCAAGCAGGCAGAGCTGCTTCTGTCTCCTTCTACCCATAATCCCTTGAGTTGTTTCCTGTACTTGGTTTGGATTACATTTTAACATCTAACGGACCACATCATAGTTCTTTTTTTTTTAGACTGAGACATTTTCAGGCATCATGGTGCCATTATTCTGTTTTATATGGGTTTGAATGACATTGTTCTCACCTACGAAATGAATGAAAACAGTGCACAGAGTTTATAGGCTCTACATATAAAACCTACATATAAACTCGACATAAGGTTAGAGGAGTAAAACCTATAATTTTCAAATGTTACTGCATCAGAGCAGTATCGAAACATCAGCACAAATTGCATTATTTTGAACATGTGAGAAATTATTAACAGAGCAATATACAAGAGACAGAGCGGTCAAAATTCAACCATCAAAGGCAGAGAAGTCCTGAGATTTAGTCCTTATATGTTACATTCCCCACAGTCAGACCCGTCCTGCCTGGCATACAACCATGACTTTCAGACTCCACAGTTCCTGTTAAATATCAGTAATCCCAAAGCCCAAGATGAGACATCATAATGACGCCATCAGGGTTATTTTCTCAGACTCAAAAAAAAAAAAAAAAACCTCCTTCAGAGTCACAGAAGACATTATACAACTGTTTTCACAGGCTGAATAATGCTCCAGACAAGTAAGCTGATCTGGATCGGCGGAGTTCCCCTCAGATTTCTCTGCATTTCCTGCCATATTTAAAGGCTTTAAATTGATTGTGTACACTGATAAATCATCACTTTATTCCTATTCCACACCCTGAGGAGCAATGGGAGATTGTTTTGCAACTGTCAACCACTTTAAAGACCTGCTGTAGAACTGTTTTATTGTTGTGCAAAATATAACTCAACTCATCCATAAAACGTGCATTAAAGTGCACTACACTGGACAGTATCTCCACTGTGGAGGAGCACAGTGTGGAAATGGAGGCAAAAAAATCTATTGTCACATGTGATGTCAGTGTGATGGCACGCTGTTTGGAATACGAGATGAAAAGGAGTGTGTCAAATCCGTCCAGACAGTGACACTGACCTGACCGACCCCTCCCACAACCGCTCGATACACACTCACACACACACACACACACACACACACACACACATTAACTGTTCTTTCCAAGCATATGACAAGATGACTCCTGCCCCTCCCACACACACACACACACACACACACACACACAAACACACACACTTCTTTCCTCTCACTAGTCTTCCAGGAGAGACGCCTGTTCAGTTTTTAAATAGATAATGCCACATTTTTTGAGTTGATTTTAAAATGCAATAGTACATACAACAACTTCTTCCATCTTTGTTATTAGTAATAATTATATCATTCTCATCAAGTCAGTCCCTGAGACCAGGAAATGCTGCGACATCCTGAAGAAGTACAACAGCAGTGAGACAAGCAGACAGTTGGAAAACAGATCCCTGGATCTTAGAAAAGAAACAAACTGTCCATCACCCATCAGTTTATAGATGGACTTCTTAGTTAATCTTTGATCTGCTGTGGTTACTATTGTTGTACAGAGTTTAGTGCATATTTATAGTATTTAGTTTAAATAGTAAAGTGTTGGCTATCTGATTGTCTCACGGCTCATGTTTCTTGACTTTATGTTGCTGATGTGTCATCATTACTAGACGCAGGTTGTAATAAACGAGAATTTTCCTTGAAATTTTGTCAATAAGTTTGTCAGTAGGAGCAGTGCAGTCGTTAGATTCCTGCCTCAGCTTGGACCTGAAAGTCTGGACTGCTCTGCGTGCTGCTTTCATAGCAGGTGCAGTAAAAAGAGAAACACAAATCTCTGGAGAGCTATAGGATGATGATTCACACCAGATTTACCCAGACTTCCAATGACTGACAGCCACACTCACATTTCTCACTGGCAAGTCCTCTGGTTGCTCAACAGGTGCCAGGTGAAACCTTCCCAGCGGTCTCGTGGGTATTCCCTCTCCCTTAACTCTCATTGGTCAGGAATCTGGAGTCTATCTCCCATGTCCCAGCAGTGCATTCCTCCTCGCCACAGGAGCCGCGTGCTGCTCTGCCTACCTTAGCTGAAAAGGTTAATCACCAACAGGTGCAGGTTTAATGCTGCTGGCTCAGCTGTTTACCTTCACAGCAAATGTGTTGCAGGAGCAGAGCTTTGTAACGGTGGGATTTTTGTCCCTCCTACATGATGTAGACAACTGACCACACATTATACACAGATTTTATGTTCTTTTTAAGCGACAGTCTGGGCTGAAGGAGTCATGTTTTCCTGTCGTCTGTCCCATTCAGAGAGCGCAATATCTCAGGAATGCCTTGAGCAAATTTCTTCAAATTTGGCACTGACATTTACTTGAACTCAAGGATGAACTGATTAGAATTTGGTGGTTAAAGGTCGAAGTTACTGTGACTTCACAAAGCACCTTTTTGGCAATAACTCAATGAGTATCACGCTGATTATGACACAACTCAACACAGATGTCTATCAGGATAAAATGGTGAAGTGACGACATTTTATATCCAAACGGTCAAAGGTCATCTTCACTGTGACATCATAATGTTCTGCAAAAACACTTGTGGCCATTATTCAACACTTTAACTAAAGACACTGCAACTTGACTGGTTGGCGTAGGCACACAACCACGAGGCAGTAATTCAAGTTTTTTATGAAAGTGTATTACACATGCGCACATTAGACCTGTGACATTAGCAAATAAAACATCTCTCTTCATCATGTCTGAATTATATGTCTGCATAATTTTTGACTAAATATTATGATTGAAAACAAGTTATTTTTTTACCATTTTGGGAACATTTTTAAAACAATTAAGTTCATTTTTGAGTCTCTTTTGTCTTCTGGGCTGATACAAGACTGTATGATGACCATTTTAGAGCCCCAAAACAATATACTACAAAGTAGTGAAGTTAATTTTAAGAACTTGTAAAACAATTTTTTGTAATGTTTTGCTTTCGTCCCGTTGCTCCAAAACTTTGATCTCCAGTAAATCTTATTTTTGTTGGTTTAAACTGAATTTAATAGCAAAAATTATTAAGATCAAACTGTGTCTGCTTGCCTTGGATTCATGTCATAATTTTAAAATGGATAAAATTTTAATTCAATTAGGAAAACCCAGAGGACAGAGCACTAAAGTCAGTTTGTTCTTGTCTTCAGAAACCATAAAGAATAAGTTGAAATTAAAACACGTTGCATCAATTGAGACGTTTCAGGAATATCTCCTGTCAGAACTCTGAAGCTGTAACCTTAGCACTCTTCACTGTTCCCTCCTATGTTGACAGTGGAGGTGTTAATATTCATCCTCCTGCTGCTTATATCACTATGCATGAAAACTTTGAGTGAACATCTGAAATGTAAAATGAAATATAAATGGAAAACCTGTCATTCTGTGTTTGGGTGAACCTGCAGCCAACATGTAGTGATCTGGCTGTGTGTGTGTGGCATAACCCACCCACCCATTTTCTTTCTACACACACACACACACACACACACACACACACACACACACACACACACACACACACACACATACACACACACACACACTCACCTTTCATTCACCATTTATAACTCTCCTGGACTCCTGAAACTCTGTTTGCAATTTAAGGCCGCAAATTAGAAGCGTAAGTCATCTGTTTCCCATAATCCTTCTGTCAGACCAGGAGCTGGCTGGCCCCCCACCATACACAACGGGCCCAGGACAGCACACACACACACACATATGCAATCATATCGCATCATGTCACATTCACACAGCCACACATTCACATCCACAAACATTGCACAAACTAACACACTGCTAGAGCCACACACTCAACGCTTGAGCCCTGAAATTTTCCCCCTTCTACTTCAGTCATCTCTTGGATTCACACTCTTTTTCTCAAGAGTGCTGATCAACATGGCTGCACAGTTTACAGAAATCCCTAGAGCAAGACTGGATATAAATATAGGACCGGCCAAAATTTGAGTGCTTTATTCCTAAGTAAATTTGCAATCAATCAAATTACCAATCGACAGACAGAGATCCTTGGGTTTTTGGTGCCACTTGGGCAGCTGCCAATTTTGCCCATTTGGTAATCCAGCCCTCAACACTGGCACATTGGCCAAGCATATAGGCTCTTTTACTAATGGCAACACCCTGCTCACAGCTACCTCAGAATTGCAGAAAAGGGTTCAAATAGCAGACAGAGTTATCAATAAAACAGAGAACAGACACTAAACAGGGCACATGTTCAATAAAAGCAATCACTGAGGGGTAGAGGATGATTATTTAGAATTTCCTTGATATTACATTGGGGTAAGTATTTGGATCTTTAGCTTATGTTGGTTACGAGTAAGATTCAAGTCGAACATTATATCTGTTCTTTCAATAACAGTAAAAAAAACTGAAAGAAAGGAAAATTCATCTCCAGCTGTAGCAGCAGTGTGTTGGCAGGAAGAAAAAAAAGCAGGCTCATCATTGATTCATCTGTCTGGGTGTTTACTCCATGACA
Source organism: Seriola aureovittata (assembly GCF_021018895.1). Classification (NCBI taxonomy): domain Eukaryota; kingdom Metazoa; phylum Chordata; class Actinopteri; order Carangiformes; family Carangidae; genus Seriola; species Seriola aureovittata. The sequence goes on along the minus strand of NC_079387.1, from coordinate 845,406 downwards.
TAACGTCCGATAGCTGCAGTGTGTAAACACGGGTGATTCTTAATACACTGAATGACTCTTTAAACTGTCAGGCTTCCAATTTAACATATTACAGACAACCACAGTAATCTGCAGAGGTTAATACTGTGTTTATCTGGACCTCTGCAGTGTGTGAATGTGACTCGTGACTATGGGTGTGTGTGTATGTGTGTGTGTGTGATTTTTTGTGTTGGTGTTAAGTGAGTGTCTTTTGTTTTTCTTGTGTGTTCTCATGTGCATACCTTTATGCATGTGTAACAGTGGCTTGTTCAGCATGTGTGATAATGCAGCAGCTCTGCATGTGTGTGTGTGTGTCTGTGTCTGCGTCTGCGTCTGCATGGATATGTGTGTGTGTGTGTGAGAAACCCCGGCAAAGGTGACGTGTTCTACATGTTCACTGACAGCTTTATAGGCTCTGTGGCTCGGCGAGGGGAACAAGATTATGGGAAAGGAAACACACACACACACTGACACACTCGAGCTGGCTATTGTCCCAGATACTATAGTCAGGTGAGGTCCAAGGTTCAGCGCTCATATTATTAACAGGAACAAGCTGGCGCCCAGTAAACACACCTACAACTTACTCAAGTGGAAAGCTGAATTGTTGGGGGTCAAGAGAGGTCGAAGGGGTCGGGTCCGTGGCTGTAATTATCTGAGTGGACAGCCGGCTGATCCACAGGGTTCTCAGAGCTGAACAGAGCATGTTTGGAAAAGACTTTTCATGGTCTGTTTCAGAGTGGCTTTAAACCAGACGTGTGTTGTGGAGCTTCATTTTTTACTTCCTAGTTTGGTTCATTTCTCCTGATGATGAAAACTTCATTTGAACCAGATTGTGTCACCGCGACACTTGAACATGTGAGATTCTGAGCTCTTTTTCTTGTTTGGAAAGACCGAACATGACGCAAATTGTAGAACAAAAAATTGGTCTTCAGAAGTTTGTGTTTATTCACCATAGTTAGCCAACGCAACCATTTCACATTTATGTTTACGACAGCTAGCTAACTTTGTTCAAGTTCTGACTCACGTGGTAATTATACTTGTGCAAAGATACACATGCATGTCTCTGCAGATCTTCACATCACTTGTCAATTTAAGTAAATTCAGTGTGTCTTGTTTTGTTTTTCTAACGTAACTATCATTGGGAGTCTTCACTGTATGCAATTTCAGTTCCGTCTATCAGTTGGTTGTAATTATAATTAAGCTTAGTTTACTGTTGCACTAATTCACTTTGCAAAGAATGCTGGGTAAATGCATGAACTGTAAATCTAACATGCAGATGTCTGGAAAAAAGGTCCTTTTTTTCAATTCAGTTAGGTTCACAGTTTTCAAAATGGGAATTAGCACATGCTTCCCATTTTCTGCTCGGCATCCAAGAGACTCCAAGAGGGAGTGTATGCAGAAGATTTCTGACCAGGTGCTCGATACAAATGGGAAGACAATTAAACGGACACAATGTTGATCTATGGTCCTTGGTGGATTATTCAGGAACATTTGGGGCTCAGCTGTTCATCCAACAAAATACCGAAGGAGGAGAACAGGTTTTCTTGTCTTTTTATTGTTGTAATTTTCAATTTGAGTCCCAGATTTGCAGATGGAAATGTAAGTTGATCTGGTGGATAAAAAGCAAAAAGCCCCACATTATCCGACTAAGACCATCCTCACCATCAGAATGGTCACTTCACACCACACGGCGCTGAGTACTATAGCCCACTACCGTAGGACTTGGACATCACTGATATCTGTCACAGATTCGACATAATGGCTTTAGACCCTGTCTTGTGGAAATCTACATCTCACCGCTGTTAACCCCATAAGAAACAAGAAAAGCATTTGACTGCAGCAGTTGGAACTCCTAATTAGGTTGAAGTAGGTCTCTTTGAACCGACGGTGTAGCAGAAAAAGCAAAATGTGAAACATTTTTGGCCTCATTATAAGTTATCTAAAAGGCAAGGGCTCGTGATAATGAGGGCCATCCAGTGGGATGCGATGTGGTGGGAAGAGAGCGCCTAATTGTGTCAAATGGCTGGAAGTATTTCACTTTGAATTATGGGAGAAATGGGGGGAAAATAAAGCAGAGACACACAACACGGACACAGTGTGCAGCATTAGTGTCAGGAAATAAATGAGGTACTATAGAAACTATAAGTGTGTGCATTTATTCAGGACAGGGTGATATTAAGGCAAGTGTGTGTCTTGCACTTGCACTGTCAAAGTCAGACCTCAGAGTTTTGTTATAGTATTGCTAAACAACATAAATCTAATTCAACGAGTCCAAAGGCAAAATTAGGTGTCAGTGCTTCTAACTGGGAGCACCAGCTTTCCTCATTTTCTTAGTTTGGCTTTGTCAGAATTTCATCACAAATCCAAGTAAAGAGATTTAAAAAACAACCGTTAGGGGGCAAAATAAAGGAAAACTCTGTCTTAAAGGGTCAGTGCACCCAAAACAGACATTACATTTTTTCCCACTTATATTTCACCTTACAGATTGTCTTACCCATAGGTGGACAGATAGATTAAGGAGCGACTACAGTAATTTATTAAAATAATGTATTGTAGATTTTTCTAGTGTGACAGGAATCCAGTTGCGGCATGCACCATGGCAAACATACTGTAAAATTTGCACACAAACATACATTCATGATTGCTCAAAAAGAAGCAGTCTAATAGCTACATGGAAGCAAACACAATGGCTCCTGCATCTCTCCCCATTGACAGTAATGGTAGCAGGCTGCACCAGTAAACCATGCCTTTGAACAGTAATTCCAAATCAAGACAAGAGGTTAAGAGGGTGGGGTGATGGCAGTGGAGGGGAGAGTTAGGGGGGGCTCTCACTTGTGAGATGAGAGAGGAGACGTTGCTCTGACAAAGGATGAATACCTTGTTCTCACTAGCTGACAGCTACAATAGAGCAATCATCACCAATCTGCCTTGTCGGCCGATACACATCACAATGCGCCTCTTGAAAAGGCTCATTTCAGCGACAGGAGTTAAAGTGCTTCATACAGGTGACAGTCAATAGGCCTCGACATCTGCATTTCAAAGCTTCCCCGTCTCGTCATCACAAGTATGCACGTTCAGCTCCAAGTGTCTTTGGAGATTGCTGGTTCTGATGAATCTGGCAAAGTTGGAAAACTGTATTCTTTTTCCTGGACACAAATCCTGCTTTATTTTATTCTGTTTCCTGGATTTATCCAGTGTCCCTGATCTTTTACAACAATGATGGTACAGTTACAGAACTTCCTCAATACCGCCAATATAGTGGATTGGATCAAAGTGCCTTGTTCAATTGTAATAGGCCATTTCTGAACTGTGTTTTTTGATAAAACTGCCTAATTTAGCAGCGTTACAAATCTTTGAGCCAGGCAAACTTTTGATACATCTTGGTCGGTCTGTCACTTGTGGAAATTGAATTTGCACATCATTTTTCACAGGTAGTAATCCATATGAGCTACTGAATGCAACATTAAGGCCTGAATAGAGAAATTGATTTCTGTCCCCTTTTCCATGAAATATTCTCTCTTACTAATTTGTGCATAGGATTTGTCATTTGTGCAGATAACTTTTTTGCTCACTGTTGTCTATTGCTTTTTTTCCATCTTTTTGGTCTGTGTCCCTGTGAAAGGTAACGCTGGCTGACACTCATTATCACCCACCTGTTGTCGCAATTATTCAAACAGACACACCTGCTGTTGAACACATGTATATGGTGTAAAGTGGTGCATTTGCTCCTGTTGTGAACCCTGGTAAAGACCTACTATCCAATCTAGAATTACAGCTTTTCATCATAACTTTGACATTGCTCCCAAACAAGTGAGTGCCTGAAGTTTGCCTTTGTGCTACATATGTTGAAATAAATAAGCTATGGCATCCATAGTGGACCGGAGGGGAGAGCCTCAACTACTGGCACAGGTACTAGTGAGTCGAAGCAGAAATGTAACAGATCACAACACAAAAAGAGGTTTCGCATTTTCCCTTTTACATTGTGAAGCAATTTTCACAGCTTCAGTGTCTTAGTGTCTTCAGACACCGTTCACGCCAGAAATCTCCCGTCAGGTAATCAGTTCTTTATTGATATTGATCAACCACCCCGATGCTTAGTTCAGTTTGTGCAATGAAATGTAAAGTCCTCCTTTATTTCTCCTCTAATCATGTCTGTGTTTATGTATTTGGCTGCCAGCCCCTCTGCTAATAATGCTTGATGGGAGTACCTGCTGAAATAAAGGATCAATTTACCCTTTTGTTGTCATCACACCTGCTGTGTTGTTAAGTTGTGGCTCCATAACATAATACAGTGCCTCTGCATAGAGCTTGGTGAGTGATCTGTGTCCCAACACTGTGAATTCCCTTAAGTTTGACATGTACCCAGTCTTATGTAAATATTCATTAAATTTACTTCTTTATAGCCGTTTTGCTCATGGAATATATATTTTTTGGACAAGCTATCAGCCTCTATAGCCTGTTTTAAATCTAAAGGAGCTTTCTACAGCCAATCCAAACACATTTGGTCATGGCTTTGAAAAACATTACCTCTCACAGATATATAGTATTCCAGACCAGTGGGGAATATGGGTAAACATTAAACTGTATAGTTCTGAGAAGAGTGCAACCATGCCAGCGATGCTCTGGTGGAATTACCCCGGTATCCATGCAGTGGTCCTTTGAGGGTTTAGGATATTAAGCTTAGCTTGCACACAGGTACTCGTCATGCAGCTTTAGATGAAATCCAAGCCACTGGATTGCAAGTACGGCTGTTTAATTTACATGACGTACAGCATGTCATGAAAATTCAAGTTTTACTTCATTTTGTGATTATTTTGGGAGGATTCCACAAGGCACAGCACAGGGGGAAAAAGCCTTGTGGGTGGAACCTTTTTTTTTTTTTTGGTTGACATAAGTGGAAAACCATGGTGCTTCAAAAGTTAAAAATGTAAGGAATTATACAGGACTGTTAAAGCTGAGACTCATGTATGTTTGAAAAAATGCAGCAAGCATTTAACACATTTCTTGGGCTTCAGGAGCCAAAGAAAAAGCTTTTTTTTCTGGTTTAAGTTTTTAAAACAATGTGACACACTCAGTGGCCATTCATTGAGATAAAAATATGAAGGACATAGTTTGTCTTTTCCCCTTGGGGTTGACAACCACTTTCAAAATGTGCATTACGTAGGCCAAACTAAACACTAAGTATTGACCCTCTCATTCTGTGTTCCAGTTCATCCCAAAGACGTTGGATGGGTTGATGTCAGGGTTCTGTGAAGGCCAGTCAAGGTGAGAAAAACATTTCTTCATGGTCCTGGCTTTGTACACGTTGCCACAAAAATGGAAGAACCCTGTTGTCAAAAATATTGCTTGCTGTAGCATAAGGTCCTCACCTAATTGGGGTGTCCACATACTTTTGGCCATATATTAACACTTAAATTGCTTGTCTCCATCAATAAACTGGAAATAAATCAGAACCGTATGAGACATCACATTCACTTTAAAATCCCAAGGAAAACAAAACATCACAATTTGGCCAGCAGCGATGAGTTGGGATTTGTCCAACCGGAAAAGACGCCCAACAACCATATAAACCTTCACTCACAGCAAACCTGACAGCAATAAAAATATTTTTTTTTGAAAGTTGCTGTTGTTAGCCAGCTTGCTGTGCTTTGGTTTGAGAGCAAACATGTGCACAAAAAAAAAAAAAAAAAGTCAAACTCATGCTCTTTTTGGTCCCCTGTCCGTTCTCCACCTGCAGCTCACAGCAGTGACATCATGGATTACCTCACCATGAGAACATGTTCACCAGGGACATGGCCTACATGCCGACACTGGACTCCGTCCCGGGTCGCCCTGGATGGATGCAGCTTGTCGCATCTCAATCCCTCCTGCAGGAAGCTTCGCTGCACAGCGGACATAAATAAGGTGGAGTAACTGGACTCAGTAACTGACCATCATAAACCGCTTTCACATACTTAAACAAACAGGCAGGGTATCATATCCTCCTGTGCTGCGTTAAGTCACGGCCAGGAGAGTGTTTTACAGTCTTCTTGTAAATGTAGTGAACTGATGTTTTCAATTAAAGTCGACTCAGAGGTGAGTTTCTACCCTTGATGCATAAACCAACCCTAATAAGTTTTCATCGAGTCGTATCTCTCGAGTTGTTGTGAAGAAATACGCTCTGTGAGGTGAAGGCACTGGGGTCGGCCACACAAGAACAGGTCCAGCTGTGAGAGGAGGTGAAGGTTTGATGTTAGCTCTGGGAGGATATACTCCTGCACATGTGAAATGAACTCACAAAGATGCTGCTGGAGCCCAGTTCTCACTACTAATCAGAGCAGATAGTATATCTACTTCTGTGTATTTATTTGACTGTGTCCAGTCTCTCATTCTCTCAGTGGGCATTTCATCAATAAATAAGTCACCTTATGACCATACCCATATTTCTACTTAGTTGAATCAAAGTAATTATAAACAAAATAAAATAACAAAAAAAAGCCAAAAATTAAGTACTGAAAAAATGACTCTAACCAAAAGCCATATGAAAAAATTGCGTGAATTTTAACAACACCTCTTAGATCTATGAACAGTGAAGAGGGGAGAGAAACACCCCTGAGTTCCACGGTACAAAGTTTTCTCTGCAGACTGTCACTGATTCACATGACCTCAGAGGAACTGACAGCGGGATTTGTCTTTTGACAGAGCTGGTGTTCACTTATGAAAAGTTAAAGTCTTGTAGGTGTAATCACCACAGTTGGTTTCTGAGATGACTTGTGCTTTCTTGTCCTGGGCACTGATGGAACCAATTCTGGTCGAGCAATTTCTTTTTGTGCTTTTCCCCATGGATGAGCACAGCTGTGACCTCACACACTCGTACATGTACACAATATGAATGCAAAAACACTGAAAATACAGTAGAGACACATAACTAAGCTTACATGGTATTTGAAACTTTACAACCGGGGCTATAGTAAAGATTGTAGAAATAGTGAGGTCATACATTTTATACATACATTTTTATAAATTTCCCCAATGCAAACTTAAGAAAACTTAAATTCTTTGTGCCTAAATGCATTTCAATATTTAAAATCAGTCTCAAAATTGATATATTGTGCCACTGAAGGGTGTAACTCCTCCTGTGGTTGTTTAAAAAAAACAATTTCCCAGAAACATCACTGAGCTTTTCTCTTCAGTAGCAGCTGCAGCCTGAATTGTATCTTCCATTTTCATCATCTTCAGCAGAATAACAAAGACACCATGCGTCTTAGCGGGTTTACAAATGTTTTAGTCTCGTAAAACCTTCTAAAAACACGATCACAGAAACTCAAAAATACAGAAATGTATGATCCAAACAAGTTTTTTTAGGCTTCTGAGACGCTGTCATTTTCATAATACAAGGTTTGCACCTGACAGCGAGGGTGTGTTCACCTTTGATATCCAAACAGGCATCAACACACACAGTCTGCCTGTTTTTGACTGCATTCATCACCCTGAAAGCATGTCTCCACCATCCTGCAGTCAGCTTTCACCTCTGCAGCCGGAGTCAAGACTGATGTTATTACCTTATCAAAGGTGGAGGTGTCTGCAGCTCGGGGGGAAAACGAAAGAGAGGCCAGGAGGGAGGGGGTGGGAGGGGTGGACGTTTCCTTTGACTGGCTGGCAGCCGACGGGACACCGGGCGTATTTATCTCTCGCCGCCGGCTTATCAGCGGGGCCTGTAAATCTACCTGACAGGTCTTTACAGGTGCCGTTAATCCCGCTGATTCAATTCATTTTGCTAACTGCTCGGATGCAGCCTCTCTCCGTGGGGAAGATCAAACCCTCGCTCTATTCTTGCCGTGTTAGTTTGTGTTGTCCTCGTGATGGAAAGCCAAATCCACTCTCTCTAACGTGGAGATGAAAGGTGTAATGCAGCCTCCGTGGCAGTCAGATTATTCCTCCAAACACGTTTGTGGTTCTTTATTTGCAGCACACTGGGTTTGGCTTTTTCAGACTGTTATTTACAGAGGACAGATTTGCTGTGCAGGTATGCAGTTTTTCAGCAGCGCCCTGCTTCACACTCTTTTATTTGTACCTCGGTGCTCTGTTAAACTCCAGTCTTGTGTTACACTGCAAGAAGTTTTTCTTCATTTCTCTTACTAGATTTTTAGGGCTCTGCTAAAATAATCATAATATTAATATATTAATAATAGGTGGTGTCTGTTCAAGATGGGGATTCATTTGCCCGAATCAATCACGTATCTATGGCGTCAACATTATTGTTAGTCATTCAATGCAATGTTTGTCATATTTATGAAAGTAATATAAGAGTTGTAATTTCATCTGTGTCAAAGTCATCCATACTTGTTGCCATTTTTGTGGCTGTTTTTCTGCCTTTCTGTTTTTTCTGGCTCTGCCACAGGAGGAAGTGTGGGTGGCAATTCAGAGGTCTGAAACCCAGCTAGGATTCTGCTGCTTGTCTATATTGTTTTTACAAAACTGAAACTGCTTTTGTTTTTCAGATTCACTATCAGTGATCTGTCAGATGGTGTGCTGCAGTGTCTCAGTCTGTAGTCACAGTGGAAACGTGGACTTTTCACCTCTGTCACCTTTCTGGTTTCTGGGCTTCCTCATTTCAGGAGCAGGATCTCTGCCTGTCAAATGCCCCCTCAAGGCATCACCAAACTCTGCTGTCTTTGCAAACTCACCTACAACGAGACATTTGGTAATAATCGGACACTTGACTGATCGCCAAGGCAGAATTTCCCGTCACTTTCAGAAGGACAGAGGTTATACACAGCTGCAGAACAGCAACCCTGCAGCTGTCTTGGTCAAGGATGCTGTAGCAGAAAAGAAAGGGAAGGTTTCAAAGTGACAGCTGAAGCAGGAGAAACATATTGCTTCTTGGCTTTACCTCAGCTTCCCCTCTGAGGGTTTGCTGAGCTCAGTCATTTTGAGCAACGTCTTCTCCAATCATACAGCCCTCAGTTTTACATTGGGGTAATAACCTCTGTCTATGCATCATTTCGTTCACTCACTTCCTTCCTAAATGCAGCTTCAAGCTTCCAGTCACTGATTCTCCGAGACCTTTTTTTTCTAATCTTGAGAGGGCCACTTGCAAAAAAAGAGCATGAGTAGATTGAATCTTGGCAGGTTTGCATGTTTAAATGGAGCGGTCACCTCCGCCCAGCTTCCTGCTGAAAACATCAAGCACTGACCTTATCATTTCCTTGCTGTGATTAGGCCACTTCCTGGTGACTGGATCACAGGTTCAACTTCCATTTTATTCACTGTGGTCTTGAGCGGTGTTTCTCAACCTTTGTTGAGTCATAAAGTGATGCCTACTTAGAAGAAAAAGATCAAAATGACCTTTAAAAGTAAACATAACTTTAATTGGTTCTTTCCCTCAAACAGTTTGAAATCTGTTACGTCTGTCTCTGAACACGTAGTGAGTGGACCTGTGGTTTTTTAGATGCATTTTTATGTTTATTCTGTATGTAGCAAGTACTTCCTCACGTTTGATTTTATTATTTTGCAGCTTATTTTCCCACTGCCTTGTACTTACACTTGTTGTTAATGCAGCAACCAGTTTCCCTTTTCTATGACATGGTTTAAAAACTCACCATTAATGTATTTACAATATAAATTATCAATTCCAAATAATTTTACTAGTCTCCTGAAAATACTTGACAGTATCTGGGAGGTCGTGTATTTCATCAGTTATTTCTTACACTGATCTACGCACTCTCTGCTCTCTGAAATTTGTTCATAACCGAACAGCTCTGCCTGCATTCACTGTCCAACTGTTGATTGGCTCTTTGTTCTGAAGCTGAGCCAATCAGCTCCTCTTCTGCCTCCTGTAGGTGCATGTCTGTAGCAGTGGATATCTGGTTTAAAGTAGCTGGAAATGATCTTTTGTTTTGGATGCAGTGAGGAGGATATATTGATTTATTTTCATAAAAATATTTGCCAGGTGTGGAAACGATGAAAGTGATGATTTTCGGTACCAGCACTAATTTGCAAAACTTTTAGAAACAGAAATTTGACTATTTTACTCAGTGGAAATCACCAAGATCACACAGATGTGTGTCTGAATGACAATTTGAAAGTAATTCAGGGAAAATCACCTGGATTTTTTGCACTTTCTTGAGACATTTTGAAAGGGACTGAATATCGTAACATAGAAACACCTGTGAATTCTCCAAGAAATATTTATCTACATGGTTTCTTAATAAGGGAGGGAAGGGAGCCCCGTATAGCTCTGGGATTTCAACCAGCAACCTTCCACTCACAAGCCCGTGTGTCTAACCTCTCGTCCATCGCTGCCCCCTCAGCGAGCTGTTTTCCTGCGCTTCCTCCCCATCTCTGATGGGACGTCCTCTCTGCAGCTTAGAGCTGTGAGGGGCGTTTATCTCTGACCCGCAGGTTTGGCCCCGCTGTCTCAGCTGCCAAAACAGTCCCATTCAACATTGTGCTGAGTTCATCAATGCTCCACTGACACACACACACAGACTCAGACTCTGTCTCTCTCACACACAGGCACATAGACAGGGAAATACATCCACACACACGCACACTGCAAAAAATGCCCTCCATAAAATGTTAATCTGTGAAATGCTTTATAAATTACTTTTGTAAACTGTAAACTTTTATAAATTTTTGTCACTTTTCTGAGCTGCTCTTGTCAAATCACCTGTAGGTGAGAAATGAGGGCTGGATTGGACATCTTCTGTCTCAGCTTTTCAACCCATGGGGTTTGAATTTCTGTCGATGACACTGCTCATGCCAAACAAATTACAAATATTAGAAAATTAGAAAGGTCTTATGGGCATACTGTAGGTTTTATTAATCGGTTTCACTATAGTTTAAACTATAACTATAGCAAGTTCCCAGAGCCTAAAATGTCTCTCTCAAACTGTGTGAGTGTTTTCCTCTAACATTTTCCTGATTAAAAAAATACACACATTTTTTATAGTGTAGATGTAACACACGTCCAAACAAAAATACCACAATTCCCAGGCAGGAAAGAAGCGGACAACCTCAGTCCTTTTGGCTGGATATCTAGGGACCTCTGTGACAACTCCTACCCCCTCCATCGCCTAGTGCCTATCAACCTCCGACAGGTCAGGTCCTCACACACGCACACACACACACACGCGGAGGTCCCCACCCCGCGACCTCTCCCCTGTCACAACTGTCTCTTGACTTACGCGAGCAGAAACCGCTTTTATCAGAAAACCTGAAGCGCGACTCTGACAAAGCTGAGGATCTGCCAGAGACTGACCCCTGTGTATATTTAGCAGCAGCTTGGCAGTCGCCCATCCAAACTGTCGAGGCTGTCAGAGCCTCGCATACAGACCAACCCCCCCATCCACCCACCCACCACTCCACCACCCAACATCCATTTAGGTTTGATTATGTAGAGAGGAAGTCACAAAGGATGCTTTCATTGTAGGTATTCAGGTAAAGTTACATTTTTTAAACAGTTAATTCATCAGCCATGTTTTTCACTCTTCTCAGTTGAACACCACACATATCAGTGTTACATCGTCTGCAATTACTTAAAATTACTTGAAATTAAAGTGTCACAGAGTCAAAAATCTGGTGAGAGATGAGCTAAGTTTCCCTGTTGTGACAAAGTTTTAAAGGCCCGGTTGAGTTTTAAAATGAAGAGAGATTTGCCCTGTACACATGAATACCCTTCGTCTGTCTCTTACCTAGAAGTTCTCACCAGCTCTATTTTATCTGCACATCTCCGGAAACATAAATCTTGGCAGGTGAAGGTCACGTGTCTATCAGCTCTTCCCCCTCAGCTGTCCTTCAGACTTGCAGCCTACACCAGCTTCAAGGTTGCCGTTTCAGTTCCTCCTTTTGTTTTTCTAGTTATTTGTCTTGCATTGTTCAAGGAAAACCTTGTTCTGTTTAACATGGGTTGGAAAGCCTGGATCTCTTACAAATATCAAACATTATTGTTATGATTTGTTCGGCTCTGATAAACTACCTGATAGTTGTTGTCAAATGCCTTTTTAAAATGAATGAATTTCAGTGTCTGAAGCACCAAATTTCTACACTAGTGATAATTTTATAAGAGTACTGCCGATGTCACTTCTTTTCAAACTGTGAATATCTGTCCATTTTATCTTTGATAGCACTCGTAACATCATAACCCTTCAGTTTTTTGATGAAGGAGGCCAGCGCCTCTGAATATCTGAATTGCACATTCAGCATCAGTGCAAAATGAAGGAGGGAGTCTGCGCTCTCTGAACCATCAGCTGACTTATAAAGTTGTGATACCAAAAAGTTTGCCTGCACTTTGTACCTCTTGGACTTATTTCTGGAATAGAATATGGAGCCACACATCACTGTGGAGGAATATTTTTTGTCTTTTTGACTTCTTTCACCTGCTGCCAAATGAACTAAAACCCTCTTTATGCCAAATGCAGGAGATTTATAAAGGTTTAAAGCAAAAGGTGCAATTATTTCTTCTTCTGAGAGACCTTTGCATTTGTATCAGTCCCTTCATGGCTCACATTCAGCTTCATCCTCCAGCTCTGAAGGATTCGGGACTGTGTGTCATCTGCTGAGCTTGTGAGTCAGAGCGCAGCTTGTTTTGTACAGTAAGGGTGAAAGAGGCCCCAGTGTATTAACATACGAGCCTACCTTTGTGTGCCATTTCTCCTTGTCAAAGTGATGCCATGTGACGTGTGATTATTGTAGTGTAAGAAAACGCATGACGTCCCCCTTGCCTACCTTCGTCTCTCTCTAACCATAATGCAATGTGCAGCAGTGCAGTGGTGCAAACTTTGAGCTTTAGATAATGTTTGAAAGGAGGATGGTGTGAATTATTGTTAAGCAGCACGAGGTGATGTCTTGTTTCACATATCCCTTTTTTCTTCTTCGTCTTCCACCTGTTCTCCGTCTTTCTTCTTCTTCCTCTTGTTTGTCCCTCTTTCTTTACCGCCTTTTCCGATGAAAGCAGTTCTTGCCCACATTTATTTAATTTACAAATTCTTGATAGTAGTAGTTAAAATGAACTGTTTATTTCTGTCATAATAGATGGAAAAGACAGAAAAATACAGAAACATACCTTTGCAGTTGATGCGATGATACCCTGATGAGTTACCTTACTGGCCTGGGTGAAGTTCACACACACTGAATTTCACTGTTTCCCTGCGCTCACTCTGGCTGAGCGCCATGTGCTGCTTAGCGGGAATCTCAAATTGAACCTAATCAGTTCTCCAATCACCGTGTTTAAATGGTCTTTTCGCCAGGTTAATGGGATTTCCGCTGAAAGGTCCGCATTCGACATCTAAAGTGGTCCAGACAATCGCAATGAGCTCCGAGTCAAGTGTGATTAACCCGCTGACCCGCCTGTAGCCATCGCACCTCTGCTCCCTTTTAGCCCGAATAGAACCGTGCTAAAGTCAAGTCAGATTTACTTATTGGGATGTAAACAAGGATGTGGTGAAACAAAGAGTAATGAGAACAACAGATAGGGAGTGTGCATCCCAGATTTCAGGGGATAGAGCTGCAGCTTGTGTGCATGAGTGTGTTTGTGTGTGTGTGTGTGTGTGTGTGTGTGTGTGTGTACCTACAGCCATGATGGGTCACTGACATATTTTTCTGTTGTGATTTCCTCAAAATGAAGTGGTTTAGATAATCTGGCTAAACTCCTATAGCAACAGTCAGCTTTGTTTTCAGTTCATCAGTGTTTCTTATCTCTTTGTGTGTGATATTTCCACACATGACAGCTATAATATCAGCCACTACAGTCTTGTTGCTTAACACGTAGTATGTTGTCCAACTACCCTGATAACAGAGCGAATTGTTCCACATCGATCCACGCAGGGCCGTGTGGTGGTAATCATCCGTTTCTGTGGGTCAGTGTCTGTAATGATTTCTCTCTTCTTCTGCCCTCTGACCTTCATGTAGTGTATCTATCTGTGTGTATTTGTGTGTGTGTGTAGTGGTGTATTATTGTTGAGCATTAGCCAATGAACCATCTTTTCACATGTCAGGGAGGCAGAAATGAGCGGTGTTATCACCTCTGATGGCTTCTTCTGGCTGAGTGTTCACTTCTTTGTGATTCAGGGTGTCAGTGAAGCGTTGCTGCGTCTGCCTGTGTGCAAGCGTTATTTATTTTATTTTTTTTACCTTGATTTATCTGGTGTAGACGTCCTGAATGTGACATTTCGTCCTAAATTCCTTGACATTTTGTCCTGAAACTCTTAACAGCTTCAAAATACTTTATGTAAGAGTTAAGTAAGTATGCTGCAGACATCTCTCTCTGAAGGTGAAATACAAATACAGTCATTTGAACTTCATTGTAATCATTATACATTTTAGAATGCGATTTTTAACCAGGTCAAAATTTCTATTTTTCAGCTCAGATCTGAACCCAGCCCAAACCCACGTCAAAGTGTCACACAACAAATCTGTCAAACGAAACCCAGAGGTTTCCAACAAATCACCATGTTTTCGGGAACTAACTAGGGAGGTTTAGGACTTTTCAGTAATAACCTGCTTTGTATTCATACCAGCAGGAGTAAAAGATAACAGGTAATGTCTCTGAAGACCAAAGCATGTAAAAAATAGTCATAGTCAAGTCATAGTCAAAAAGAGTTAAGACACACCTACTGAACATGGAAAATTGCCATCATTTGTTTTAATTCGGTACCTTTTGATGTTGCCTCACTTGTCAGCGGATATCTCGTTTGGGAGGAAATCTTCACACGTTCACGTCAAATGCTGCAGGCAAAGGATTCCTCCTCCCTTTTTTGTCAAAAGTAGCTTGCTCTAGAAATTAGGATTGATTCTGTGACAGCTACAGCACACGTGTGAGAACTAGGTCACATAGTATTTAGAATACTTACTTACCAGTGCTTAAAGAGGTTCCTCGTGCCCACCTAGTGTGTTAAAGAGAGTTGTTCCATCAACTCCTGTAACTGCAGGGTTTTATTCTAAATTAGATACAGAAATCAAGCCCACCCTGCTCATACAACATGATGGCTAAAGTGAGAGTAAACACATTGTGGGTTTTTGTTAAAGAATTTTGTGTCAAAAACACACAGAAAATTTAGGAATGAATCCAGCCAAGCTAAAAACTATTCACAACATCCCTTCTAAGGTGTTATTGAATGATTTGATTTGATAAACACCATTATTGCATAATATGTCTAAGAATAACTTTATTAAATGAAGACAAATACTGACCTGAAACGATATTAAAGCTGCAGATGTTCTGGTTATGTAACAGCCATATTAGAGGTTTTAGTGGCTCAGTGAAAGGCTAATTATGTTTCACATGTATAGTAGAAGGTAGGAGTTAGTGTTAGCTAGTCTTAACTTGTTATATATTAGTTCCTTTCTATAGTCGCATGCTAAACTTCAAACATTATACATTTTGGGAAGCAAAAACTGAAAGGTATCTTTTAATACGTGGTGTTTAACAATTGTGGTTATTGTTGTGAGAGATTTTTTTTTTCTAGTATCCATCAAATGAATCCAAAGAAGGTAGATCTTTGACAACATTAAACATTAAAAGACACAGAAAAGAATATTTTCTTATTTCTAATTTTGTGTAAGATATCCCTAATCAGTTTTGGATTATCAGCCATTATCTGCTTGTGGAAAAGTCGTATATCCAGGACTGGAGTGTTGATGGTTTGAGCTCCTGCTCCACTGTGCCTCTGGACTGAAAATGTTTAATTCTCTACAGCTGAACTCAGCTGAGTAGCGTCAGTATTGAAAAGGATTTCAAATAAAACTCCCAAGCCAAGCCTGCTGTATTCAGTTACTAATGTTTGCATTAACGGTCGTGGCTCGGAGCGAGTGACATAATATTTGACATGGGATGCCAAGTGTGAGAAACTGTGTGTGTGTGTGTGTGTGTGTGTGTGTGTGTGTGTGTGTGTGTGTGTGTGTTTTGTTCTCCTCAGGGTGTGAAGGTATTAAACCAACTGGCAGGATTGGCTAAGATCGTGTCGACTGATGGGCCAGAACAGATGCACAGGTATACACACACACACACACACACACACACACACAAATTCACAGGAGTTTCCACATGCACATAATGTAGTGTTTTGTTTGCTTTTGGTGCTTCATTTCTAGATTCTGGAAGGATTTGTTCTGTCCTTATCTCATAGTTTTCTTTATTATGTATTACTTTATTAAGTTTTACACAGGGATCAGATTTTTAGGATCTGTTGAAAAGATTTTTTTTTATGTTACAAAAATTTGGTTTTGCCACCAAGTCAATCAAGATTACAGATTACTTTTGCATTTCCCTCCTTAAAGACACCTTGTACACAGCCATGTCTCTCTTTTCCTTTCCTTTCTCATTTCCTTTCAGGTTATCAGAGAAAGAGGATGTGGGAGTTTGACTAATATATACTTTCTTCAAATATTGCATCAGAAAATAACACTAGCAAAAATGTGATGACATTTTAATCTTGATAAAGTAAAAAGAAAACAAATTGCAAGACTTAAGAGTTAACAAAAATAACTTTAAGACTATGCAAAATTAAAGACAACTGTTATTTAAAGGCACTTGAAATTCTATACTTATTAGGACTTTAACTGGTAGCAATTTTTTGTAACTCAGCCTGTACACAAGTTGTATCATGAAGTGAGAATGAGCCAAAATGTCATCACTTACAATGACTCTCCTTAAAATTCCTGTGCGGAAATTCAGGAGGCATAATACCAAGAACACACACCCAACACACACTATTTCCCAACAGGTGCAGAAGAAGATCAAGTTGCAATACTTTTCTTCTCCCCCCCTCCTCTTCTCCTTCCCGCCTCTCTCTTTCTCAAATTAATGCCAGCGAGAGCGGCTTTAGAGACATTTCTGACGTGTGTGTGTATGTGTCTGAGGGGGAGAGCAGGAAGGAGGGGGTGTCGCTAATAACCAGGCAAGGTACACTAATCTCCGATGGCAACATTTGGTTTACCTTAAGCTGGAGGGACAGCTGTATTAAAAGCAGGAATTATCCTAATCAGTTCAAACTCCATCCTCCTCCCTCCCCTCCTCCCTGCTTCACCTCTTTGCATATAAAACTTCCACATTAGGCTTAAGAGTACAACGGCTTAGCTGCTGTTCGCCCTACATCTGTCTTCCCTCTGCGACAACCAATCAGAAAGGTGGATGGAGGGATGAAAGGAGGGAGGAGGAAGAAAAGGGGGAAGGTGGTTCATGAAGGAAGGAGAGATGGGGAAAAGATGCAAGACACCCGCTGAAACAAGAATGAAGTGAAGGAGGAAGGACAGGAGAGAGAGGACAGAGAGGACTTGGGAGTATTTTCATCTTATACCACATTATAGAGGTTGATACTCCACTTACTCCTCGTTTTACAGTTATCTGACAGCGACTTTACTTCAGTAATGATTCAGATATTACATACAAAAGAAATATGGTGCATTGTTGCAGATAAAGCCCCCAAAAACTAAAGAAAGGAGTTATAATGAGCTCCACCTCAACTGCTACAACATTCAAATGACATTATTCATCTGTGTAATAGACTTCAGAGACTGTACCACAGTAACCCTTTGGTACTTAACTGTACAACCTGGCCCTCTGCATGTTCATGAAGTAATCATCAGGCCCCTCCTATTCGTATTCCATTAACAGCAGAGCATGATAAGTGTACATGAACAAAACTAACAAATGTGCTTTAGATATGGCCTCGTTAACTTTGTGTCTGCATCCCATAATCTAAAAACTTTAGTTCCGATACTTTTTGTAAAAAAGACGTTTGAGTTCCTGTGATTCAGTTACATTTATTTTAGTTTGATTCATTTCAGGACAGATATCATGCAGTTAGCGCAGGTTGCCATGTTGTGTGTGCATGTAACTGTAATCTATGTGTCATACGTAGATATTGTATATATGTTTGTCCATATGCAGTATACACTGTGTCCAGGTGTGAACTATTTAAACCTTTACATAAAGACAGGTTTTTATGTTTCCATCTTTTTTATTATTTCAGCGAAGAAGGTCGTCAGAGCAGGAGGAAGTAGGAATAAAAACAGTTTTTCTGCATATGAGGTATGTGTGTTTCAGACCTGTTCGGGCTGCACTGCAAACAGCTTCTATCTGGCTTTTTTTTCCTCTCTCTCTCACTCGCTCTCTCTCCGAGGCCCTCGGCACCATAAATCCGACTGATTACTCCGCACCCCTTTTGCTTGACTGAACCTTCACAATCAGCCGTGGCCGCCAACAATGAGGCCCTGATGAATCAAACATCCATGGCATTAGTTTCACCTTGCTGCCCCTTTCCCATGCGCCGCCGCCTCTTTGTCAGGCCCCGGTTTGATGAGAAGGACTACTGACACTGGCTGCACCTATTGATAGACAATTCTGTAAAGACGGACCCCAACAACCCTACCAAACCCCAAACGCTCCTCCCTCCTCGTCCCCCCTTTTGCCCCCAAAAATAGACGACAAAACTTGATTGGAGCACGGTACTAAAACCCCTACTGTCTGGTTTGCAGGAGGCTTTGTGTTTAGTTTTTGGCTTAAGGGGTGCTTTATTGCAGTGTCTCAATGTTTGCGAGAGAGAGAGTGTACTTTTATGAAGTACCCCTTCAACACACACAGGCCAAAAACCTGTCACTGAGATACTAAATGTATCCAGACCAGGTCTAATGAAGCCCTGAATGAGCAGGATGCCGTAAAGTTAAAATGTGTGTGTCCTCATTAGATAAAAGACATGAAGAAGAAGAAACAGGAAGTAGTTTGACTATGAAATAAGGTAGAGTACAGTCATGGGCAAACAGAAGCAATTCATGCTTTTGTCACATAATCATTTAAAGGTAGAGAAACATAATCTTAGACTTGAGCTGATGCAAAATATGTTACATAAAACAAAGGTTAGGTTTGGGGATTGTCTTGTGTTTTAACGTTCTACCACTATTCTGCCCATGGGAGTATAGCCATAGGCTACATAGAACTTTGGATATGAATATCTAATGTGTGTATTTTAATGCACAACAACTGCAATCTGGTGTCTGCCTACCTTTAAAGCTGTATGGCAGACCTACAGTGTGAATCCTTGAAATGTTTATGTGCAAAATTTCACACAGGGGTCTAACGAGCGGTCTAGGTGCATAAGGAATGTTGGCATAAAGGGTTAAACCAGCTGTTTATAAAACAGCTGCTGCTCTCACCTGATTTTTCTTAGAGGGGAAAATAAGTCTTCTCTCAGCGTAAATCTGATATCAAACAGCCGTTCTTTATTATCCTCTGCAGTTGGCACAGAGGTGAGTTTCTGGGTGGCTTTAAGTGGTCTTCTGTATGTATCTGTGGTCTGCACATACAGTGTGCAGCAGGCAGCTCGGCCATGCTGTGCCATTGTAACACTAGCAGAAGATCAAACCCTAAATGTACTGTGAAACCGTTTGGGGCCACTAACAACTAGCACAGAGCTTGGCAAACATGAGTGTGTGAGGAAGGAGAGAGAGTTGGTATACTACTCAAGGCAGCTTATAATGAGAGAGAGAGAGAGAAACCCAAAACACTGCACACTCTGAGCAGTGAAGGCTCATCTAACATGATACCCACAATGATTTATTTATTGAGATGTATTTGATTATATTTGAATTTAAATGACATTTGAAGATAAATGAAGTTTCAACCCAAAATGAGAAATCAACTATTTAACAAAATGAACACCTCTTCTTAGAAAGTGATGACTGAGGTGAAAGTAGAACCAAATTAAAGCTTCTTGTTGAGGTGGTTTTAATAATAATTCTCACAGGAAAAAGTTTTTAGGTAAAAAATAATATGAACGGTAGGATTATTCACCTGGTGGTTTGTCATGAATACAGTGATTAATATCAGTCTTATCGCATGGGAGAAGTCCAGAGGTGGACTCAGAACATGGTTAGCTTAGCTTAGCATAAGGAGCTCAAAATTCAAAAACTCTTACAAATACCTCTAAAGCTGCTTTTTATCTATTTAACCTGAACATGAAAAACTGTTTATGCATTTGCCCATTATTTCTGTGCAGCGCCTTTGGCAATAACACACATTAGCTGATACTGTCAGTGAGCACAACTTTCAGTTTTGGTCTCTCCACAGGCACAATGACACCAATTCCGGCAATCGCCCTACAATGATAGTCCTTGGGAAGCTGTACATCATCACTGCCACTACCTTAGCCAAGAAATTGTTCAAATGTATAACTACCCCTAAAAAATACATTTTACATTCGTTTGTGTACAGGATACAATGTGTTAATCACTGAGCTTTAAAGATGTTGGGAGGAGTCTTCATGCTAGGCTAGGCTAATCACTTGGATACTTAGATAACTGCTCTTCTGATCTCGCTCTCAAAAAGCAAGCTGATTTGTTTCCCAGAATGTTACTGCTCCTTTAAGACAGGTCTGTTGATATTTCTCCTCATACAAATTGCATTGTACATGCAGTCAGGAGCAGGTACATTTCCAGGTTGAATTTGACAAATATTGATTTATATTTTTTTTTATTCATGAATTTCAGGACAGCCACTGTTCTGCTGTTACAAAGTGATTTTGCACTGTTCATCAGGTGAACCGTGTCCAGCCAAAATCATTATTTATTTGCCAGTATTCCCAATATATTCGCCAATTCACTCACTACTTATTGTGCTGAACTTGAAATTATTGTTTCAGTATTGCAGGGAATGTTTTATAAAATTTTGTCATTTGTTGCTATTCAGCTTCTCTAACTGGAGGTGGTGTAATTTAAAAGAAATGGATGAAAAAGCAGAAAATGCCTCTGTGTGTGTGTGTGTGTGTGTGTGTGTGTGTGTGTGTGTGTGTGTGTGTGTGTGTGTGTGTGTGTGTGTGTGTGTGAGAGAGAGAGAGAGAGTGTGTGTAATGTCTCTTTTACTTACTCTCTCTCTCTCTCTCTCAGTAATATCTGCTTCCTTCCTTCCTTCCCGCGGAGACGCTCAGCAGGTTGCATCACATCTCCACAACTCAGGACGGAAAAGAGATAAAACACAGGTAAATGTGCTGAGATGTGTTCAGTATGTTTTTCAGTCCATGTGTGTGCGTGTGTGTGTGTGTGTGTACTTTCTCTGCAGATGTTACATGCGTGAGAGATGTGCATATATCTCTCCATGTACAATATAAAGAAGTGTGTAGGTAGGTTAGTAATACTACCACTACTGATGATGATGATGATGATAAGGAGGATTTAGAAAAGAATTATACACAAAATTTTGTCTTGAGTAGAACTCTTTGTCTGCAATATAAAGAAAAAAACTACAACTGCAGTTAAAATAAAATAGTACTTTTAGTGGATTTCAGAAATAGAAGTATAATCTCCTCAGGCTTGATATGTTCAGTTCCTAGTTTAAACTTTGAGGAATATTTTTTAGTGCGCATAAATTCTGTAATTGATTCCTTTTTTTTTTTTTTTTTTAAAAGTCTTTGTTACAACAGTATAAAGCTCCAGCATAGAACCATCTGACCATGTTTTATGAAGAGTGCTGCATTTGTGTCCAAAATGTCGACTTTTCAGGAACTTGAAAGGGTTTTGTAAACACAAGAAATTAGACATTTTAGTTTATAATGGTGCAAAGGAGAAAAAGTGTTATCAGATAGTCCTGTTCATTTTCTTTTAGGGGCCTGGCGAGATAACTTCCAAGGCTTGGATCGCTGAACAATCGGTGCAAAATACTACAACTCCCAGAGATCATTTTGGTAAGAATCAGAGATTTAAATTCTTCTGTGTTCACTGCTTATGGCAACATTCAGCACTTGAAACAGTTCACTTTTAAATTCATGGTGGTCATGGTAAGGTGAATTCACCAACTGTGGTGTTTTGTTCCCATTCGCAATGACAAAGCATTCTGAATTTGCTGTAGCTCTGATTCACTGGCCTGCGATGTTCACTGATGTGAAAGTAATGGTGGCAATTACATAAATATAATAAATATAATGTCGTTAGAAGGAAAATGGAAATAAAAAGTCAGATTTGAAGATACATATGATCCACAGCACAGGGACAAATAGAGGTTTCATTGTAGCTCAATAAAAGGTGCTATGTGGTAGTATTTTATCATTGTGTCATTGGGAACTTCTGGCACAGTGTACATTGTAGTATTCAAAACCTTTTGAAGAACAAGCATTAAAGCACCAACAATGTGCATCAAAAAAAAATCACTGTGACCTTGGTTCTATAGAGAACGTTTCAGTTGTTAAAACACCGTGAAGGTTTTGTGTAGAACCCTTTGAAGCCTTTTGTAAAACGGTGCAGCAGCACGTGGATTGTCCGAGCTTACATGCAACAGAATCATTTTCTGTTGCACGTACACACACATTTGGAGTATTTCCATGGAATAAAAAAAATCCCTCTTTGTTCGGGATGATGGCTTCCCCTCAGTCTCAACATGTGTCCAGCCCAGTGAGGTTTAAATCTGCCCACCTGTCCACACACTAATCCTCCCAGCCTTATTACAAAACTGTGCAATTAATTAAAGGCTCAATCGCTGGGATTAGTAACCTACATTCAACCTGATACTCATATTAGTAACTCAAGTATCCACAGAAAGTATGTTTTCAAGGATTTATTGAAAAAATTTGGCATCAAATGCTTCAAATATCATGAAACTCTCAGAATGAGTGTCAACTTTAAATTGTTGCCAAGAATCGGAGACAAAAACACAACAACCAGAGGTGGCTTTAGTGCGACAGCAGTGCTATTCTCGTTTACAGTGGTATTACAGAGATTAAGATTATCTCCTCTGTATGTTTACGGCATAATGAAACAGGTCTGATATAATGACCATCAAATCTGGATTAGGTCATTCACAGCACAAGAAGGAATTTATTCCAATGGTTACTGTGAGCAGGCTGAGCAGCACGACAATCCCTGTACGGGCTGACGTATGCCTCAACACCTCACACACACACACACACCTATTCACACATACACATCTATACACACACACACATATTGGCTTTTGTACCTTTTTACATTTCACAACACTGTTGTGGCTTGTCTCCATCCTTTGCATGCTAAATAAATATTCCTATTCAGTTCTATTAAATTCAGTTCTATTCTACCTCCATTTTCTGTTATTTTGCTCGTTCACATGTTGAAACACATGCAAACACGCACACATGAGTCTGTGAAAGTGTGTGTTGTGTGTGTGTACAGGGCCGTTACAAAAGCAGGTTACGGCCGCACAGAAATGACACGGTGCAACAGATGATGGGCATTATCCCATCAACCTGCTGTTTCTGTACACACTCTGTTCCCTCTATGTTCTCTTTGAAAGGACAGCAGGAGTGTGTGTGTGTGTGTGTGTGTGTGTGTGTGTGTGTGAGATGGATGAAGGGGTGGGGGGGTCCTTTTACACACTCAAACACACACCACTTTCATGCACACGCACACTCTGCACCTGTCACAAACAGCCTGTCAGAACAGGAGAAAAGAAACTTCAGCCATGAGGAAGAGCTGGGGGAGGGGAGGGGGTTGTCTGTTTGAGCTGAGATGAGATTAAACTGAACTGATTAAAGATATTTTGTTCCAAAATTAATTGTTTTTAAAGCTGCAGTAGCCAAATTTAAACAGTGAATTTTGAAGACGTTGGTACCCAGTACCTGGTACCCAATTAAATTTCAGTTTTCACTGTGAGATTTTAGTGTCAGAAAGCTGTAAGATGGACAAATAATCAGTGAGCTGTTTTTTTAAATGACTGAAAACTATTTAACCCTAGGTGTTGCAATCCTGCAATACCACGGCCTAATTATCGCCTCAAATTTATTCATTTTTCTATAAGCTGAGGTAAAATTCTACTCATTCGGCTAGTCAAAGTTGTGGATGAAAACATGAAGCGTGTTTCATACAAATCAGGACGTCCCGCATGAGGTCTGGACCGTTTGAGTGCAGTTAAAGTCTGGCACGGTAACCATCTCACAGCAGGAAGGGCAGCGACATAACACTCCTGCCCAGCCTGACTGACAGATATCCAGGCTGTGATAAAAGAGGAGTACCGAGCTAGTATATCAGCAAACACAAGAAGATCTACATACATACAAGTGTAAACCTTGTGTGTAATGTACCTCACCAGAAGGTTAACTTCACTGCCTGTAAATTGCCGCCACCCCCCACCACCGCCACCGGACAATAGGCTCAGCAGTGGCCTGGTGATTGCCTCTTTTCAAATGGAAATGCTGGTCGCCTCTCTTCTGCCAGGTTCCCTTAAGCAGTGTACAAATTACAGTTTACAAGGCATGGAGAAATAAAAAAAAAAAAAGAAAGAAAGAGGAGATAGACACAGAAAGAGAAGGTGGAAGGGAGGGTGAGCAAAAGCAGAATATCTTTTCTCCCACTATTTTTTTTTTCTTTTTTTAATACAGCAAAGTGACATGTAAATTAGCCTTTAAGTGCTCCACTCGGGGACTGTGATCGTGCCCTAATTGTCACAGTCAATTGTGGCCAACAGTCTCTTCAATCCAGGCAGCTTTTGACAACAAGCACACCAGGATCAAAAGACGAATCATCGACTCCCCTACCAACACACACACACACACACACACACACACACACACTGGTGGCTGCAAAGAAAAATGGTCAAAAGTGAGAGGTGAGAGTGATAGCTTCACTCGGTAAGGATAGAACGATGGCAGGAAGTGGTGAACACAACAGCAATTTGCTTCCTACGCCAGCTTATATCAACATTCACCAAAATCCTCTGAGCGTCAAGATAACAAACACCACGGATGACAATGCAGGGAAGGATGGTGTGTCTAAAATGAGCAGTGGAGGTATACAGTGCATCCAGCAGACCGTGAATTGACTTTCTCCAAGTCCTACAGGGCCATAAACTTTAGCGGAGGATAAAACAGACATGTTTGTCTGTGCCAACGCTGAAAAATAATGCAAACCTTTGAAAACGCAAACTGCAAATTCTGGAGTCTTATCGAAGAGGCCAAGGGTTCAAAACCAACTTCTCTACAAAGTTCTGCCACAGTTGGTGAAAATACATCAGTCTGCTGGCGTCTAGTTTAGAGTTAGTGATCTTTTGGGCAGAGACACAAACACATTCACACTCTGGTTCTAGCCATGTTTGGAGGCAATGCATTGAGGGATCGTAAGTTTTGACAATCGTAGGCGAAGTCTGGGAAGTGGGTTTGTTTTACTGTACTACGTGCTGATCATTTGTATGGCATGATGTGTTTTTTTAGATTGTGAAGTGAATGACATATTTAAAAGCTCAGTGGCTGAAATTTGAAGTTAGGACCTCACAGTGCATACCTCCCTCAGGTGCTGTTTCCAGCTGCCACGTCTCCTGGTTTTTATTGTCGCGTACAACTAGTTTCCATTAACATATATCTCGTAAGAAATGTAATGTTGTAGAAAAAAATATATTAATATTAAACGTATCTGGAAACTGTTCGCTGTTAATATGCTGTATCAACAACAATCCTACAATATCCACCCCTGGCAACTAAAACATGATTAAAGCTCTTATGGTTTTGCTCAAGCAACCCAAGGCATTTGGTTAAGTTAAGGGAAAGATTGGGATTGTGGTTAAGTCAAGTTTTTTCAATATTTTACCACAACCACAATCTTTCCCCAAACTTAGACAAGTGTTTCATTACTCTAAACCTAATAAAATATCGGCAGGTCACAAACCCTGGTCTCTAGTGTCAAAGTCATGACCAACCTGGCCTCCTTTTTGTATGCAGCCACTCAAACGTTGCCGGTCAACATAATCCAAGCAGCAATTAAGATCACTCTAAAATCAGTCTGACGAAAAATAAACAGGTATAAGGGAGAAAGTTATTTTGCAGAATGCATCTGTCACATTGTTAATAACATTTGCGGATTGATTTTGAAGTTTATCTTTGACCTACTTAATCACTTTTGGTTTCACCTCTTAATAAAGTGGTTTAGATAGTTGGTTTATTGTTCGACAAAAGTCCAGCATCTGTCCACCAAATTTCAGCCAAATGTGTTTATGTTTTCACATATCATGCTAACAAGCAGACAAGGGGAAACTTCCAACCTTGAAGGGGAATATTATTCCACCCAAGACTCATCCATTTTATATCCAGCACCAAACGTTTGTCATTAAATCATTTTAGCCTTATGAAGTTATCTGCCTGTACTCAGATAAACTATCAGTGAATAGTCCAACTGTTCTAGATTTGCTTCCCTTGAAAAGGAAATACATCTCTTGGCAGATGCAAGTCTGGTGAAATGATTTATGGGTAATGAAGTCCTCAAATTTGAGTTCCTCGTTGCTGACATTTAGGCTGCGAAGTATCAATCAATTTCCCTTTAAACTGAAACGTCTTTGCATGAGTTAAAAATAAGTCAAATCCTCATTCTATCTTTCATACAGTCTTACTAAATAAGAAATAACAAACTTACTAAGTAAGAAGTTTCATTTATTTGCGTGTGTGTGTGTGTGTGCGTGCATGCATGTTGCAGTGTTGTAGTATTACATGTGATTGCAGATCTTGTTTTTCTACCCTTATCAAAACACAGTATGTGTATGAGCTCTTTTCCTCTCTTAGCAGTGTATCATAGCAGCTGATGCACCGTTCATGTCAAGAGATCTGAATGAGTGGAGAGTCTCTGAGCGTCGGACATGGTTTCTGCAGATGCAAGTTAGATCTTTTAATTCTATCTTTGTGTCCTGAGAGGATGTAAATTCATATACAGAGGCAGATATTAAGAACATGCCGATATGCAAATATCTGTCAAGATTAGAGCTACAACAATTATTCAAATGTTTGATTAATTATTCAGCGGAGACGCTGTCAATAATTCATTTCAGCGAGAAATGAGTGGTCTATTTTTTTCTTCTCAGAGTAAAAAGTTTTCTTGTGGGATCTATCAGAATCCCAATCAAAACCATTTCAGTTGTCAAGTGCAGTAAATGTGCATGATTTGTTTTGGTGGCGCTGGCACAGAGACTGCACCCGGATCAGGCTGTAGACAGTTAGACTCTACATATCACATTACATAAATGTGCACTGTCCCTTTGTGTCTGGACGCAAGACACTCAGAGCATTTCTACTAATGGTTAAAGCTGTGTAGCACAGCAACATCTCTGGTTTGATTTGGGCTGGGGACCTTTGACCTTTTGTTGCAAGTCACAACACATTTCAGTGAAGTGCAACAGCACCTTAAACTGCAACCTCTGTTCACTGAAACCTTCACGAATGTAGGACGTAGTGCACGGCTGTTATTAAACTGTATTTGCTAACAAGCCTAATAAAGTTGCAGCTTAGCGTATACTTTCTCTGCTTTGGAAAAATGGCAGCTGAAGATTCATTAGGCAATATTTCAGCCCTCAATAAAGAATCTATCTTATGTTAAGATGACTCCAAACTTTAGTACTGATACATAACAAGCTTCACTTTCATGCCAGCAATCAATACAAGTTTCTTAACTCCTCCGATGCTTTTCTCATAATAATTTAAGTCTTTGAACGTGCAGCCAGTTCAGTGATAACTGCACATGCCTAATTCCTGACTTAAATAAAAATAGTAGTGTGAGTGAAGGTCCACTTACAATCTTTTTTTTTGTCACGGTCATCAGAAAAAAACACTGATGTCATGCACGCAAAAAGTAAAAAAAATAATTGCAAACAATGTGCAGTGTACACTAGGGAGAATTGAAAGAAAATAAGGTAGAAGGTAGAATATGAGGCATCACAAAGTCTGAGGTTTTATTCATCTTGTTTTTCCCAACCTGTTGTTTTTTTTTGGGAGCTGCAAAACATCTGACCTCTTTCCACAGGAATAGAAGGAAAAAAAGATGGCTAACACATGATATGTTTTGTGTTTTTCTTGTGAGAGTCTCAGTTGAATAAGTGGTCATTTGTAGAAGCCTCTGCTCAGTTTTCAGCTAACAAGAGCAACATAAAAAATCAATACTTTTTTGGTGTAAGCATTTGTTTCTGCAGCAATCTGCTATGCAGCGGCCTTGTTCTCTGTGCGAGCTTTCTTGTCCGACTGAGAGAGATCAGAAATGCTCAGAAAAGAAGAGGTTTTTTCCCACTCCCTCTTGCTCATGGCAAATGTAAACTAAATTCTTTTTGCATGTTTGAGGAGTTCTTGCAGATCACACGCCTGAGCCTTCGCCTCTCAGTCTTTAATTGTCCGTCAATCTCTGGAGTTTCTGTGGTGCTGAAGCTCTTGCGGTGGCTATCACAGAGCCAGAGCCCGTCGAGAGATGTTGAGTTTGATGTTGCAGAGCTGGAAGAGCCACAAACAAGCGCAGAGAGGAGATGTGATCTAGGGTACTATGGCTTCTCTGTCTTGCATTCAAAACCTCTGAACACTACAACGATCGTTATTTTAATTAAAAACTTGCTTTCAGGGCTAAAGCACAAACTGTATGCTTAGGGTTTAACACTCGAGAGGCCGAGCTACAGTCACTTGACAGCTGTTTTGAATTGTAGAAGTGAATTTTCAAAAATGTCCCTCCTCTTTTTTGTAGACCCACTTCATGGTCAGACCAGCTTTGTTTGATTTGCTACATCACATGAAGTGGTTATAATTGTATTTACACCAACTCCTTCAGCTGAAGGCGGATTGTTAAAACTCGCTCACAACCTCTGCCATCCCCTATCAACTCTACACTAATCAATAACAGATAAATATAGCTTTTTTTTAAGTTACTTAGCCACTAAACTCAGCATATACTGAACTAATCAATAACAAATATTATTATTATTATAAAATATTATTTTGGTCAGTTATAATTGTATTTATACAACATTATTGCTGTGGGAAAATCTGAATCATCACAACGAATTGAATACGTGAGAAAAGCACCAGCATCCAACACATGAGGACTGTAGGACTGCTGTGTGTCACTATCAGGCTCTGTGATTATCATGTATTATTATACCTGACAATGGAGTGGTAAGCTAAGCTAATTTTGTCTTCATCTCTCAGAAACCGCTCTTGTTGTATCAGTGTATCGCTCTGAGGACACTGAGCTGCTTGTTGCTGAGTTCAAAAAAACATTTTGAGATTTTATTGAAATTCTAATTTTCCCCATAA
Organism: Seriola aureovittata; assembly: GCF_021018895.1. NCBI lineage: Eukaryota > Metazoa > Chordata > Actinopteri > Carangiformes > Carangidae > Seriola > Seriola aureovittata. Next base: position 816,403 of record NC_079387.1, on the reverse strand, counting down.
TTTTTATATTAACGTAACATTTTCAGATGAGATTCCATTTACAAGATTAATTCAGGATACATTTTATAGTTATTGATAGGAGTGTATGCAATTTAATAGGTTGTTAATGAAACCCACTTCAGGGAGCAGCAAACCCATCATTAATTACTGAGGAGAGTTTAGGTTTCCCATCCTGGACAGAGTTCAGATGATTTTCTTACCTGATAAAAAAAACTCTGGAGGAAAAGCTGAATCATTATTTGACTTGGAAACGTGTCAGATGTGTTTCTGCCAACAATAAAAGGATTAACTGTTGGCACCAAACTTCAGCATTCAGCAGCTTCAAGCCAAAGGTGTCAGTGTTAGCATCATATAACATGTAGCCACATCAGCTGAGCTCTGTGTTACTCTGACCTTTGACCTCCTCACTGTTTATGTGTTATGTTGATGGGAGTTTGATAATCTACATTTAACACTTGAGATTAATTTTCTGTAAAATCAAAATACATAACTTTTTTTTTTTTTTTTAAATAATGATCCTCCTCTCGCTCTGTCATTATTTCCCTTCATGATGCGTCGTCATCAACAGTGAGACCAGGAAATTTTCATCCAATCATAATCCTTGGAGACACTGGAGGAAGTGGACTCTGAGGACAACCTGCAGCAGGACGAGGCATGCAGGCTTCCTGGTCACCACATCTGGGAGTCGCGAGTAAGTCTTTGAAAAGAAACTCACACACACCTGTGCTTCATATTAGGAGAAAAAAAACTGAACAGAAAAATGCAAGTTTTTAATAAGACATGTTGATGCAACAAAAAAAAAAGGTGTTTATGTGATTTTGATCTTGATCATAAATCATCCAAAGTAAATTAGTTTCCTCAAGCAAGGTCTTAAAATTAATTACACAGTTCTGAATCGTGTGTCACAAGTCATTCAGCACAAATGATCATGATCACTGTTCCTCATATTGTAACAGGTTTGATTGGGCTGCTGAGTGTGTGTGTGTTTTTTTTTTTTTTCTTGAGAGCTGGACTGGGCATAGATTCATCACTGGATGCGCCACAGTGTCATGTGACTCTCACAGATCTAAATTAGGCCAATAATCAGGGACGCCTGGCGGCTGAGTTGTTGAATGCACAACATGTACATGCAACTGTGTTTCACTCCCGCGGCATGTTCTGCTGTGGCATCCCTCTCTCCCACTGGGTCTCCTCTTATTTTATTGTATACCAGGAATGAATGCAGAAAATCATAATTGTATAAAAGCATTCAATGTAGCAATTGTAGCTGTTCTGTGATCTTTGTGTTGCATGGATGTATCAGTGGGCCAGCGTTCTCTTTAATAAGTATCACATATCAGATGGTCAGTGTTGTCGACTGCCGATGTGCTTTAAGCTGAGATCTGATTTCACTCTGCAGTGAAACCTGCTGCTAGTCCAGGTTTTGGTTTTCAGCGGACAGTTTTAGTGTCTTATGGTGATGTACGGTCTGTTTTGGAGGATTTCCCACTTTGACTGGAAGAGAAACCTGCAGGAAACACAATTCTGGTGTTGTTTTCGCTGGAAATTGTAAAAAAAAAAATTGACAAATCTACCCCAAGAATTTGACAGAAAGTTGAGTCAAGCCGTTTCAAAGGGATGTTGTCATGCCGCATTGACTTCTGACCTCCTTATTTTTGGTTGCTTGTTATGTTGATCTTTTAATTAAAGCTTGTACATAGTCAAAAATATTATTTGCTGAATGATGCAAGTGTAGAGGGATTTTATTACTCTGAGATCCTGAACTGCAGAACAGTGATCTTTGTTACTGCATCCCTCTTTTCTCATAACTTCAAAGGCTGCTGAGACTTTCAGTAATGTAATAGCAGCCAACAAAGTATGTACAATATAGTGGTTTGTGTAACTCCACTGCTCTATTGAACATACAAACACAAGTGGTAATTAGACTGACAGAGTCTGAAAATCCTGCGAAACATTCCTACAGCCCCACTGCACCACTGCGTTTATGTGTTTGTGCTGTCAAAAAACTAAAAGTGGGCCTCCCCTCACACACACACACACACACACACACACACACACACACTGAGGCAGAGAGAAGGAGAGAAAATTAGGATTATAATCTTGGTAATCAGCAGTCACGCCTGAGGCAGACAGCTGCAGAACTGCACAGCTCCAATTTAGGTGTTGGACATTAAAAACCATTAAACCCAAGTGAATTTCTACTTATTGATTTTTCCCGGACAACATTTCAACTTCAGAAAATAAACCATGGCGGATAATATGCTGCAAAAGCTTCAAATTTTTATTTAGAGAAAAAATACAGAGATCAACACTGAGAAATACAGTTAAAAATCACCACAATGCATCAGAAATTATTTGTAAATAATTACAAATCTGCCTTTTTTATTTGACTATTCACCTCAAAGCCTCAATAACAATTCTGCAAAGCATGATAAACATGTTTCCTCATAACTCACTCCATCACATCGACAACATGCGCAACAACATGTTTGCATTTTTAATCTGAAATTTACAATCAAAAAGATCGACCAAAAATTATGAATCCATGCAGAAGATCTTTTTGGAACCCCCTTCACCTCATTTAAATCAATATATTCATTAAGCACAAGGTCCCCCTATAGGTCACACACCGACTGTAATCCGTTTTCACGGTGAATATGTGGCCCCTCGTAGCAGAGCCTGTGTGCGTAAAAAATGCGAGAGGTGCCACTCCAGGCTCGCATGGATGAATGGGACACAGAGCTGTAGCTAAAGTGTGCATGCGTGTGTGTGTGTGTGTGTGTGTGTGTGTGTGTGTGTGTGTGTGTGTGTGTGTGTGTGTGTGTATGTGGGTGTGTGTGCGCGCGCGCGCGTATGAGAGAGAAATAGTGTGTGTGCAAGGGAGGGAGAAAGGGGGAGCTGGACTGCTTCGTTTACATGCAAGCACCGTGGCAGTAAATTACGCATGACAATAATTCACCCAGGACCGGATCCACTTTCGACCCGAGAAAAACGGGAGGCAAAGCAGATTCACCCCGAGCGATTTTACCCACCTCCGCCCTCCACCTCCTTGTTGTTGGATAAGAAGAAGAAAATAATGACGGCATTTCATGATGGAGATGATTTAAAACACAAAAGACAATCAGAAACTTACCAAAAAACTCAGTTTGGCATATGAGTCCCTAGGAGAGTCCTCTGGTCCATGCATCCATACAACAGAAACAAAGATTGAAGAAGGTGTTTATATTCATAATAATAATAATAATAATAATAGTATTAATTATAATAATAATGATAATAATACAAGTGAGAAAATTGAGAAAACAGTAGGCTAAAACTGTAAAAATATAAAATTCCTACCAGAAGTTAAGACCCTGTTGATGGGTGATTTCTTTTTGCATCTGATTGTTTGTTGATTTTTTTTTAGGATGGGGGGTGGAGGGGGGGCATCAAGCAGTTCAGCCCCTTGATTGATGATTTAATTAGCCATACAGTGGCGAACTGCAGGAGGACAGGACACAAAATAATACTTTATTTACATAACCAATCACGGCGCTGCAAAGGTGGAGCTTCCTCTCTCTCTCTCTCTCTCTCCCTCTCTCTCTCTCTCGCTCTCTCTCTCTCTCTCTCTCTCTCTCTCTCTCTCTGTTACAAGTCGGACCAGACTGAGCTGAGATGGTTGACTTCTGTAATAAATGCGAGATTCATCCTGTTAAGTGGCGTCCAGAACGAAAAATCACTGTAATACTGCTGGAATATTCCTGTGATATTCTTATAATTCTCCTGCAGGGACCCACAGAGCGTCTCAGTAGTGACTTTACAGTCACTTTATTCTACTTTATGGCATTTTTCAGCTCCTTTAGTATCATCAGAATATTCCTACTGAGGATGCAGTCCTCTCCGTCACTGCTGGGCTGTCGTCTGTGCAGTCATAGTTGTATAACATCCCTAATTTAATACGGATTCACTTTGTTTCATTTTCGTTAGGGGGTGCAATTGGAAAATGCAAATAAGCAGAGCCAAAAATTACAAATGATTTTTTCCCCCTCCACAGTCTGACCATATGTGGAGTTTACAAGCATTTACAGATAGAGACAGGGATGTACCTGCAGACACACTGATGCTGCAGGTACATCACAGCCAATAAAACTAAAATGATTGAGGCTACTGTTACGCTGCAAAAGCAAATCCACCTTAAGTGATTCACCCACTTTTTTTTTTTTAAACCTTTACAATCAATTTTTTTCTCAAACAAACGAGACACAAATTCTGCTAAAGACGCTGAAGCTCCACTTGTTTCCAAAACGTTTTCAGATTCCTCCAATCATTTTCTAAAAAATCATAATAAAGCAAATGAAGCCTCTGACATCAACTGAATTATCCTCGATATTAGAAAACGTTTATGAATTAACACTTGTGCAAATGTCACCACACTTGACTTGAGTTTTTAGCAAAAACAATCACGTTTTCCAATAACTGACACCGTCCTGACGGGACATCTTTTACAGCGTAGATAAAAGCCGAACATCCCCAAACCTTTTGCAGACGCAGCCAATTACAATAACGAAGAATATGTGGAATTGCCTCCCCACCCCAACTCCTGCATCTTGTCGTATCAACCCTGCCATTTCTGCAAATTAAACGGAGTGGAAATAGAAATTAAAAAAAAGAATCCTTACATGATTGCGGCCGGTGTGGACGCGCTCCAAGTTTCTCCCCCCCTTCCATACACACACACACACACACACACACCACACACACACACACAAACACATTCACACGAAGAAAGAGAAAATACACTGTCGCCTGTTCTTTGCTCCGCGTCGAAGCCCGACATAGTTGGTTTCACTCAAAAAGAGAAGAGATGGAGAAAGAGAGAGGAGAGTGAGGGAAAGAAAAGAGGAGGAAGAGGGAGAGAAAGGAGAGAGGGAGGAAAAAAACTTCACGTTCAACCCAGAAGATGCTCACGTTTGGCTCTCCTCAATTATCCCCTCCCGTGAAGATAGGTGGCGTGCGTTTCAGGGGGCTTCTCCTCTGTGTTACACGGCAAAGAAAAGGAGGTGGAAAGAAAAAAAATGTCATTAGAAGAGGCGTAACACGTCAGTCCCTACCCAGGTTTGTTTCCTGGAGTGGGTGTAAGACATCAGTTGTAAACCTGCCCTAGCAGGAATAGCGGTCCCTCCCTCCTCCCAACTATTTCTAAGGCTTTATTTCTAAGGCTTTATTATCACCGGTGGAAAAGGATCCGCTCACCGACGCACTCCGGTATCATCCTTCCTCGCAACTCCTATCCGCAAGACACCTCTTTACACTCCTAAAAACAGGTATGTGCCTTCTCTCTTTTTATTTTTAGCCTTTTTTTCGGAGAAAGGTTGGATAATAAACTTCCATGCGCCCGCGTCAGAGTTGGAGCTCAACTTTGCCTTACCTGCACAGGTGGAAATAGGTGCGTTTGTTTTGATTTTTTTCCTTCTTTTTTACCTCAGTGATGTAGAGGCGTCCTGCAGGTTCCTGACAGCCGGGGAAATGTGCTCTTTGCGGGGCGTTTTGGCGCTGCACAACACCGCTATCCTTTGGAGGAAAAAGACGATATGCATCCCGTTTTCCCTCTGAGTCTCTTTAGTCTGTATTATACTAGTGACTGTTTGTATCATTCGGCTAAACGCTCAAGTGTCCACAACAAACAAAACCTCTTGTCAATATTCACTTCCCCTAATAACGGTATTTGCGCTGATAAATTAGCTGGAGAACCGAACATCCCACACAGGCGATCTGAGTCTTATCGCTTTTGTTTATGCGCCATTTGTGCCTTAAAGATTTTTCTTATAGTGCGGGGTCAATTGGCACATTTTAAGAAGTATTTCTCATCTGCTATTTATTAACTGTTTGGATTTAGTTTATGAAACCTAGAGGTGTAATTTTCTCAGGCAAACCCAAGTGTTTATTGAAGTTATATGACTTTTAATCAGACCACACAGTGCAGGCTTATTGCAAGCTGAGGCTCATTCTCGCTCTCGCCGTCTCTAACGTGTAAGATCTGGATTTGACCCTAAAATCTGACACAAATTTGATTTATTAACCTGTTTCTCTTCCTGTGCCAAACCCGGACTGAAAGCGCAAAACGTGAGTAGATCCTGCCAGTTTTAATGAAAATAAGTTAAAAGGTTAATTTTCTTAAAACTGTAGAAAAATACTAAGCGGGTTGTGAAACTTTTCTGAATGAAATAACAATAGGGTGTCAGGTTTTCGCTGCTGTTCTCATTGGCGAAATAAATAGTGGTTTTCCTAATAAGAGAAATTATAATTCTCTTCCTCCTCCTGCTGTTTGCTTTGCTGTTAATGCCACTAAGCTGACAGCCGATCAGCTGAAAATCAAAATTAGATGGACACGGATCCCCTCACCGCTCCTTCTCATACTTTCACCCACGGCTCTTTTTCTTTTTTACAATCCGTCCCTCCATCCAAGTTACATTTGCAGTTTCTTGTCCGCGTCCGGCGCAAGTGGATCTCCATGCTAATTCCCACATTGTTGGTGCTGCTGTGTGTGTTTCCCGTCAGATATCAAGCTGAAATCAAGGAATCGAGTCCATGCGAGCTGCCATCTGATCCCACACACACTTATCAATGAAGCAAGAGATCATGGCGGATGGCCCCAGGTGTAAGAGGCGAAAACAAGCCAACCCGAGACGGAAAAACGGTAAGAAAATCACGGGGGAGACAAACCAAGCAGTCGGGGGAGGGGATATGTTTGGATGCAAGCCTGGTTTGAAGGTTTCCACTGCGGTTCAGGGATGTGTGAAGGTCCGCGGCTGGTGCGCATATCTGCCTTCCCCTTTTACGCAGGGATAAAGGGACCGTTATCCGGGGGAGAAACTGTGCGTAAATGCGTCCGTGTTGCAGCCCCACTCGAACCCTTGGAATCTTAAAATTAGCGGGTTTTAAAATGTGTATTTTAAGGGGATTATTTTAGGAAGGTTGTGAGGAGGTTAGTTGGAAACTTGTGGATGTTGGAAAGTTGGACTGTAGCGGTGCCGGCTGCTTTCTCGTCGGGACAAACCCCGCCATGGGGGACTGTGTAGCGGTCACTCAGAGCATCGGTGGCTGGAGCAGACTCACGCTGCTCGGTGTAAAAGTCCAATCTTGTGACTTGAGTTTTGATTTGCTTTAATCCACGCGCTGGCATGCCTTAGCCGTGATGTTTTTTCTCTGTATATAGGCCTTTACATCTCCTCTGTAAAGCACATTTTCAAGTAATTTAGCCCCACATTGTTGCTGTTTTCCGGGACAAGCTGAGTGGTGAAATTATTCACAGGAGATGGCAGTTGGTTGTTGGCTCAATTTGCAAACCTGTGCGTTTTTGTTTACCTTTATGACTAAGTTTATTGGAGCGGAGTAATCATATATAAATAGGATGACATGTCCGATAAATGCTGGACATTAATTGGGTCTGGACTGGAGTGCTGGAGGTGGAGATTTGTTGGTTTTCTTTCCCCATTTGACTGCACACTTTCCCACAAGAGGCAAATCTGCAGTGACATTTCCTGGCCCCGTTATTCCTGATTATTCCATATAGGCTCCAAACACACTGGGAACTGAAGCAGTGTGTGTGTAAAATATCGAGGCTGGGATTCAGATGCTCAGACTAGGCTTTTATTTGCTTTCCCCACAACAGTTTTTTAATCTCTGCCCCCACAGGTTATTTATCAAGATCAGATTTCATTTATTGATTTCATACAATCAATAGCAGACAAGCATTTTGTTCCACACTAAATAGCACAAGAGCACAACAGTTGAGCTGGAGATTTCCAATATATATGTACATTTACAGTATTCATACTTAAAAGAAAAATAGAATAATAAGACACATTTGGAGAGATGACAGCCTGTTTAGCCCTGGCCACCTGTTTTGTAAAGGGGGAGTGAGAGGGAGAAAACCAGCCTTGGCTTTTGTACCAAATGTAGCATTTGATAAAATAATATTAGCAAAGCAAATATAATTTTCACACCCTTAAACCTGACAAGAGACGCCGAGCTTTGGCAGAATGTGTAAAGAATATTTATATCTCCTATAAAAATGTATTCCCTCTTTCATACAGGAGGATGCACATTTAAAGAAAATAGATTTTATATCATTCTAGTTTTAAAAATGTAAAATGTGAATCCCCCCTCCTTTTTTTTTTTCTTTCTTCCATAACAACTAGCTCTGTCTGATGACCCCCCCCCCCCACCCCCCCTCCCTGCCACCCCCCACCCGGCCCCTCCCCTCCTCACCCCCAATCCTCCCCCCTGGGAATGCAGAGGCTTATTGAGGCTTGGCCACTCTGGGTCTGTGTGTCTCTCTGCCTGTCTCTCTGTCCTCTTCCTGCCTGGCTCTGTGGAGGGACGGTAGGGCAGGGCGAAGCGTGTGACAGCCGGCAGGACAGACTCTGACTCCTCCAACAGTAACTAACAAAACGCCTTGAATGCACAAAAAAAAAAAAAAGAAAGAAGCATCGCGTACACACACACACACACACACACACACACACACACACAGGGGTTTTTCTAAATATTTTACCAGATGGAGGGCGGATGCACCAAGTCTTTCTCCCCTTAACTAACAAATCAGATGAATATACACAAATCTGAAATATGTACAATTACAGCTAATTTCTCTGAGTGGTTTTTAGAGGTGGTGGTGCGTATGCAAGCATGTTTTGATGTAAATTATAATATGTTTGCCACCTGTCCTTATTTTTTGTTTAAAAAATGCTACATGTTTTACATCTGGTTTAGTTTTTTTGTTTTAATTAAGTAACTGAGCCATTTAAATTTTGTCCTGATATATTTTTCATTCATTGCATCCTCACAGATAGAATAACTGGAGTTGTTGGGAATTATTTTTGCTGCTGGTTAAAAATGGATGGGGCATTTCAGCATTTGTGCCAATTAGTATTAATGAGGCATTTTGCTCACTAAGTTGTCTAACCAATGACATTCTCATCCAGATGACTGTTGGCCTTCAGGGTTGGAGGTGCTACTGTAGCTTTACTCACTCACTGCCCAGTCTGTCATGTGGTATTTAACCACAGTTCATGACTTATCCCCTCCTCATCCAGAGCTCCTGCACGCCGCTGTGAAGCCTCTGTCTTACAGCTGATGGACTGAAAAGGCAGCGATATTTAAAAGCAACAAAACCTGAGAAATTACATTTTTTCTTTTATCACCCTGTTCCCCACTGTTAAACCGCTCAAAAAAAAACCTTCTCCTCTCCCGGTGTGAAACTTGATCTCGGCAGCGTGAAGTGTTTGAGAGTTTGGCCCTCGCCAGGTGTTGCTTGTCACATCCAGCTGTGAGCGCCCAACAGAAAAGCACTCGCACACCTGTCCTTATTTTGATATTACTCAACCAGCACAAGTATCAAAAACATGCCTCTTTAGAAAAAAAATAAAATCGTTCGGCTTTGTTAATTGTGTTATTTTCGATTTGGATGTCACACAGACTCTTTGCATCAAACTGTGCCAGCTTTTGTCTGAGGAGAAGATGAAAGAGGAAATACAGATGTTGCATTATTTTTCTCAGGGTGTTTCCTGTAAACGTTTGATTCTGCATCACCCGCTTTTTGAGCTATTTTTTGATTTTTTTTCCATATCCCAGATGACATTTCGATGTCAGGACATACCCTCGGAAATGCACTGATTACATAATCTGAAGCAGCAGCAGCAGCAGAGGAAGAAGAAGCAGAAAGACGAGGCCAGTCTCCCTCTCTCTCTGCGTCTCTCTGGCTGCTGGAGTTTGATATAATAGTCTGAATGTAGTTATTAAGGCTATCACAGATTCATGCTTAAGGTGGAGGAAAAATAGGGGAAAGTGTGTATGTGTGTGGGAGGGGGTAGCCTCGCTTTCAGACCCAGACAATGGCAGATTTCTGCCAGTCTAAACAATTTGTCCATCTCTATTATTCCTTCGCCTTTTTAAAGTTGTGTTCGCAGCTCCCGCAGTAGAGAATAGGGAGGGGGTGAGACAAGGTGCTCCCTTTCTTCCTCTTCTTCTTTGCCTAACCCTGTAACCCCCCCCCCCACACCTCCCCACTTCTCTTCCCTCCCATGTCCCATCCACCAACCTCCCTCCCTCCCTTCCTCCCTTCTCCTTCCTCTCCCAGATTTTCCCTCCTCAAGGTAGGGGCAGTTTTTTTTTTGCCATCGTCACTGAGGAAGAGGGAGGGTGGGGGTAAGAGGGAAAAAAAAGAGGGGAGGAGGAGGGCAGGTTTCGCAGGGCGCTCGCGGACAATTGATTGTCAGTGGTAATGTGTTTCATTTACATGTTTATACCGTCAATAGTGGCAGGGGGTTGTCCACCGCGCCATTCACTGCTGCCATTCCCATACGGGTTGGCAATTGTGTGGAGCAGCCAAAGCGGACACCTTACACTCCTGATGGATTTTTTTTTTCTGTAGGAAGAAGCAGAGAAAAATGTTCTGCAGTGCATTCATGTTGAGGGGAAATAAGGGATTATTTTGTTTAAGCAAGTGAAATAATTACTGTGAGATATTACAGTGGCCGGCAGGAAGCAGTCTGCAGCAGGGGGGCCTGTTGTGCTCAGAGTGTCGTGGTGTACACACCCGCAGATAGCCGGGGATGGTTCTTACTGGAGTATTTTTATAACGTCGGCCTTGTGGTTGAATCAAAATAGACACATTCCAATTACCCCATGTAAAATGACTAGCAGGTTTCCCTCAATGCAGGCTAATAAGGAGGCATATTTGTCCTGTCACAACTACACATTGCACTTTGGCGTGCTGCATGAGGCCTTATTATTTTCCGGAGCGTACGGTAGCTTTTTGCATCACTTGATTTTTTTTTTTTTTTTTTTTTCTTTTTACTCCCTCTCCCTCAGCTGTAGTCGTCACAAGCTAAATATATCCATCTGCTCAAAGTGTGTGAGTCAAGTGTATATAGCCAAGCACATAAAAATGAATGGACTTCCCTTACGAGATCATTGTGATTTCGAGCGTGGCGTTGGTATATAGGAGCAAAAGGATGTTCCCTTTGGGTAACGGTGTCAGGTCTGAAAGGAAACATTTTCTCACAGAATCAGTTTGTCAAAGGACCAGGAGTATTTGCAGTTAATTCACATGATTTTATTTTATTTTATTGTGTGTGTGTGTGTGTGTGTGTGTGTGTGTGTCACAGAGAGACAGAGATACAGTCATCGCAGCGTGATATCTTCGGCTTTCAAGCTGATGTTATTCAACAAATCCTCTAATATGTGCTTTCCACAAGGAATTAAATCAGGAATGTAGCTGAGCAACAGCATTTCCACACACACAACAGCAACACACACAAGCACAGTTTTTTTCACGCTTTGATAAGGCAGATAAAAGCAAATAGCATGGCTTGTGGCTGTACACCCCCCCAACACACACACACACACACACACACACACACACACACAAAAAAAAAAAAAAAAAAAAAAAAAGGAAACTAATGATCATCTCAACTCTATCCTGGACACTGGACAGAAAACTTTCATCCCTCCCTCCTCCTCTTCCCAAAAAAATAGCCAAAAAACATTTTGACACATTTTCTCCTTTTTTTTTTTTCATTATTCCCTTTTTTTTCATTCTTCCTTCTTCGACCGCCCTGCTTGTGTGAAGATATTTTTCGCCTGGCGGCCAGAGAACACACACTTGCAGAGGCACCGCGAGCCCGGACCCCTGACACCGCGGGTCTTTGGAATGCCTTAGGTACGATTTCACTTTCGCTCACATCAATGCTGACCTGAATGCCTTTCATATCTGATCCGCCGTGTCTCTCCTGGTAAACATCCCCCGGGGGGAGAACAAAGAAAGGAGCTCCTCTTCTTCTTCTTCTCCCTCTTAATCACAATTCAGCCCCTTTCGCCGCCAGCAGCAGGGCTACACATTTGCATTCAGCATCAGAAAAGGGCCTGAGATGAAAAGGGGGGCGAAAAAAATGAGAGCAAGAGAGGAGAGGAGGAAAAAAAGAAGAAGAGGAAGGGAAAAAATAGGGAGAGAGGCAGAAAGGGGTGGGTGGATGGTGGAGAGAAATAACTAGGGTGTTTGTGGTTGTTTGTTGGTCGTCCCCTGGTTACAAGCCTTTTATAGCCTCCCTACTCTTGCAGGGACCCGGGCCCCTCCTGACAGACAGATAGTGTTACGAGATGGCATGCCCACACTATTCGTGGCCAGTCACACTTAAGAAGAAGAAAAAAAATCCTGGCTGCGACTGATCGGATTGTGCTCAGAGAAGGCGATAAGGGTCAGGAGCAGGTGTCTCAACGATGCTATTTTATTTTTCTTCCCTTGTCTGTTTGTCAAAACTAAAACTTTGCATGTAAAAAAATTAATTTTCCACAGCACTTTTGTGGTGCTGTTTTTAAAATTTTTGTGGGAAGCAGGTTTGGTCAAAATGAGCATTTCCCATCATTTAAAAAAAAAAACAAAGTGAAGAAAAAAAAAAGCTTCACGTGCACTATGTCCACTTATGTAAACATGCACAATGCACGTTATCTGTTGATTAATCCACGACTAGCAAGATATCTTTATCATGCGATTCCCAGGCTGGATGTATGCAAATCTTAAGCAAAGATGGGGAGACGGGAGGGAGGGGTTACCACAACTCTTTAAATGGCATCATGTGATATGGATTCCAGTTTTTCTTTCTTCTCTTTCTTTTCCTTACCCAGAACTTTTTTTTTTTTTTCTTTTTGGTTAAGAAGAAGGATTATCGGTACACCTTCCCTCCCTCCTCCTCCTGGCCAAGCTGCGCAGGATTTAGGCAGATTTACTTCAGCAAACACCTTTGGACACTGGGAGAAAGTAGGAGTCTGTTTGCAAAAGGGGCCTTTTGTTCCGAGAGGTTCTGGATAATGCCTTACCAGGCAGCCATGATATTAACCCGTGCTTTGGAGAAACAGGGTGGAGGTGGTGGTGTTGGGGGGTGTTAACTCTTTGTATGACAACTCTTTGCTGTTCATACATTCCCTCAGCATGTTCTGTGACCGTCCCCATCGCTCCGCTTTTAAGCCTCGACGTTTGTTTTGGTAACGTAAAATTCCTGTGATTTTTTTTTTGTGTGTGTGTGCGTGTGTGTGATTGGACATATTGGGTTTGTTAAAGCAGAGCTGCAGAAGTTACAATGTATTTGGGGTGATGCACACTCACACACACAAAAACACACACACACACACACAGAGCAACTGCCACTGCCAAGAACGATGAAAGCGAGAGCGGTGGCTGGGATCCGTTGCCTGACTAACACCAAGGCATGAATCAGCCAATAGCGAGCCAACTCTGCCCCTGTGACTTCCCTTTATGTTTAAACGGCAATAATGATGTATCGTCCAAAACAATGTGGTGACACAGGCAGCACCGTAGCGTTCCCTGCATGCTTTTGGCCTTAATCTTTTGCATTTTGTTTATGCATCATAAAAAAAGAAGGCTCTTTTACATGTAAGCAAGTCCCAGTTTTTACTGCGTGGCAGCTGAACTGTTGCTGAACTTCTGCTTCTTCCCCACAAGGAATTGCCTCAAAAAAAAAAAAAAAGAAGAAAGAAAACACGTTATTCTCGCCTTTTAGTCACTCGAAACTATAGCGAGCGCACTGCTATATCTACTTTAGAGATATTAAAACTGTGAGTTAAATTGTGCTAATTTGGCTCGGCTGTGTGACAGTCAAGGATGAGTGTGGTTTGTGTCTGCTGCTGCATCATGTGAGCTGAGGGCTGCCTTAGTGGCACGGCGGTTGCCAGAAGTGTGGGTCACTCAGACAACGACAACTGAGGACGGTGTGAAGGAAGCAGAGATGGAGAGTGATGGAGCAAAGGTGACAGACTTAAAGGTGTTTGTGGCGGCGGCGTTCTGCCTGTCCAGCTCTGGCCCACCTTCATTTTCTCTTTCTCAGGATTTGACAGGTCGGATCAGTCCCCCCTTTATGTTGATGTGCGTGTTGCAATGCAGTCAGATGTCTTTCTCCTGCTTCCCTGACTTTATTTCATGCCTTTTTGCTTGTTTTCAGTTTCTCTCTCTCTCTCTCTCTTTTTTTTCTTTTCTTTTTTTTTATCTCTGAGCGTCTTCCTCTCATCCCTTTGTTTTCTCTGTTTTCTCTTTTCACTCCTTGTGATTTTGACAAAAAGCAAACACAGAAATTGAAACTTCAGTGGTCCGGCAAATAATTGCATGCATTTGGACTTTTCATTTACGTGTGTACACTCTTTACCCTAAGCCGGCATGTTTTATGCATTGCGTAGGAGGAAAATGCATTTTGAAATATCATGCCTCATTTGAGTCTTTCTCAAGTGAAAATGCAAAGTCTTTATTTGGCCCATCCGTTCCATCTCGTCCTGCTGTTTGCACTTATTCAGTTGTTGCGCCGCATCTCGCCTGTGATTTTCGACATTTTCCACGCGTCGACTTTTCCCATTTGCGAAGGAGTCTGGGCGAGACAGACGACAGGTTGCCGAGCAGGTGTAAACTAACATTTAGATTTCATAATTAAATGGCAGGGGGGCAAACAACAACTTCCAAAACACTTTTCTTTTGCCTAACAATGGTATAAGTGTGCATGTGTGTCTTCGTCTGGATGCACAGGAGGAGTTTGGATGGCAACTGTTCCACCAAATTAAATGTACTTTGTCATGTAGCTTCAAGCCAAGCATACCTTGCAGATTTGCCTCTTGCAGTGCGCAGATTTACTCTGCTACGAGAGATATTTTCAGAATTTTACTGTTTTTTTTGGGAGGGGGGAGAATTAGTGTCAAATGTTGTACCTTGTTTCTTTGTATCGCATATTATCTGTCATGTTCTGCGCAGTTCTGAAAATCCAGTAACATTGATCATAACGAGAAGTGATCTGCCAAATCAAATCTATTTTTAAAGTGCTTTTAACAACCAGGATTGTGTCTTAATAGCACAGCAAAGGAACAAATATAGAGTAAATCAAAAGAACAAACACATCACAGCTGGTTCGAGCCTGTGTGTGAATATTTCCCTGCTCTGTGTGCGTGTGTGTGTGTGTGTGTGTGTGTGTGTGACTTATCACTGCTGTCAGCCATAAAACAGGGCACAGCTTCTTGGCGTTTCTGAGGAAACGGAGAAAAAAAGTAATCACCTCAATTGCCCATTAAAATGATTTTTTTTCCCCCTTTTTTCGCGGTAGCTGCTTCAGAGATGACACCTTTGTGCAAACAAGTGTTGAAAGCAGCCTCCAGTTTTTTGCTCTGATGTCGGCACCGCTGATCTGCAAGCGACGCTCGCTGCCACATGTGCACACACACACACACACTCACGCACACACACACACAGGGGCATTTAGGGAAACACACGCACTCTTTGATGTATGTTTGATTGTCGGGTGGAAGAGCTCTTCTGGCAAGGTCACAGCCGCGTGGAACAATCAATAACAGATCACCAGATTAAGGCATGATGACATCTGGAAATCTAGGCCTTTTCCACATACAACTCCACACATTTAGCAGTACGCCGTCCTACCTTTAACCCAGGATGATAGAATATGCTATTTGATCAGGGCTCTCTTTCTTACTGTACTTCATTATTCAAAAGGTGTCCTGCTTCTCTGCCACCTAAGTGCAACCCTCCCTCCCCTCTCGTTACCTTTTTTTTTTTTTTTTTTTTTCTTAGTTAACGAGGACATGTCTGCTTTCGTTTGTGCTCTGGTTTCCCCCGTCTCGTGTGGAAGTAAATTCAGATGTGTTATCTCAATTTAATTGCAGCTGATTGCCAAGCGAGATTAGGACAAAATTAGGTCATTTTGCGGTTGCACAAATTTCGCTCACTTCCACGCTTTCATCTCAGCGTTGATCAAGCACCTTCTTAACCGGAGGTTGCAGAGAAAAGAGGAAATGGTCAGAAATTACACCCTGGTCTCCTTGTTATTCAAACGTACATTTAACCTTTGGCAAGAGTGAGTCAAGGGCAGATAAAACATGGAGGGGGGGGCGCATCTTCCCCTTTAAATGTGCAGTTAGTGGACATGTGTATCAAAGTCGACCCTGTTCAAAACTCTGAGAGGTGAATTCACGTGTTAATGAGTTGTGACTGGAGAGGGAGCCCCCTCCCCTGAACGCCTCGTGTCCCGTTCTGTCAAACGTGAATGTCAAACAAACACCTCCTCAGGTAGCGGGGGGATAATCACACCGACAGGCCTGTCCTCAGCCTTTCTGACGTGCAGGGCGAACGGGGGCTGAGGCGGCAGCGCGGACGAGCTTTCTGTGGTTTCAGGCTCTGCAGTTTGGGGCGAGGTGGTCAAGAAGGAGGTCAAAGTGTGTTTAATACATGACAGTAAATGAAACAGTGTGAGGGCTGGAGGTTGGAAGTCGACAGGGGCGGGCTTTTCTGTGGATGTGGTTGTAGTTTCGGTTTGGGTCACAGCAATCCAGGATTTGGTTTGGGTTTGGAAAAGGCGCTGAATTTTGGGGGAAGATGCTTTGTGATTATCATCATCTACTTTTTAAAGTTATGATGAGGTGATAAAACTGAGGTTTGTGTGGTTGTGGCTGTTATTTGCTATGGATGCCTTATGTTTTGGCGTATAGATGACTGATGGGACATAAGCTGTGGCTTGATTTGGTTATGACTGCTGCTCAAGCAGGAATGCTGGATCGGAGGCCTGGCTGCAGAGGGTAGGACGGGTATTTCCTAAACTAGACGCCTTGTGGGAGATGACTATGATTGGGTCGAATTGAGGGGGGGGAACTCAGACTTGGCCCTGTGACTCATCCTGAGGCACAGCCTGGTCTTTGGTTAGGTCAAGGCTTTTTGACTTGCGGGCCCAAGGTTGTTTTTTTACATCACTGAGGTTTTAAATGTTTAGTAAGTTCTTAGTGATTCTTGTTGTGGCCTCTCAAACTTCTCCAGGGAGCAGTTATAAAGTCAAGGATGAAACTTTGCTTTTTTTCTGTCTTTTTTTCCTACATTTCTGTGTGTGTAAAATTTGCAGAATTTGTCTGTTGCTCCATCAAGCCATGAGTTAGATGCCCAAACACGAATATCCAGGGAGTTATAATCTAGTTTAGTCAGAAGTTGACAGTGACATATTTAAAAAAAAAAATGGCACAATTTAGTTTGTTCTTTCTGCCTCAAACTTTGCTTTTTTTGTTTTACCCCACCTCTGGTTCCATCCATCCCACCGGCCAGTCAGTCAGTCATGTAACCAGTCAGCCCACTCTAATTACTTCTCCCCCACCCAAGGGAAGCTACTTCCTTATCGCTCGGCCGTCTTGCTCCGGCATTCCTGAGATAAATTCTCCACCACTTTGTTATTCTTACTACTTAGGGGTATTGGAATTAGCATGGCCATCAAAGCAGACCTTGTACTCTGCCTTTTTTCTCACAGCCCTCCTTACGACCTTATCAGTGGTCATACATTACAGCCGGGCATGGGACGTGCCCACGGGCTGCAGAGGTGAATAACGGACAAGGTATCGAGCCATGTGTCTGACATCAAAGACTCTGAGGGATGATGAAGCGATGCAAATGTGCAGCTCGTGGCCCTTTACTGTAGTCTGGCCTTTTTTGGACGTGCAGGTACTTCAGGGCTGCGTGGTAACGGATTCATCAAATTGCACTTTGCGGTTCAGGTAGTTGTAGCTCATGTGTCCTTTCATACTCTGTGTTTGTATTCATCAAAAACGGTGTATTAAAGGGCTCCCGTGTTGCCAAAAAGCTGTCATTTTCACACCAAGTGAGTTTCACAACCTTTTAGCTCCTTCATACCTGTTAAAACCTCCACTTGGCAATTTCAAACACGCACAGGCATCCCTGGGTAAATAATCAGAGCCCCATTCATCCCTGCAAACCCCACTTTTTTGCAGATGTGTGGGTTTGATCGAGACTGAGCCCTCGCTTCCTTCCTTCCTTCCGCTCCGCACCGCATGTTTCCCAACATGGTTTATACCTCAACAGCAAGCAGACGCCGCCTTATAAACTGGCAATCACAGTATCCCTAATGTTATTACTTTTCATAATTAGTTACAGCAACACTCATTCCACGACTGGCGGAAAGGAGTATTCCTTAGTAATTAAGGTAATGAAATATTCATTTATGCTACCTTTTCAGCAGTCTCACAAATGAGCCAGCCATGCTTAATGTCCGCCCTGCCTCTGATTTTATTATGATGGCAGACTGGCACATCTGCAATTAGTACTCGCACTGACAGTTAGCATTTTGTGCGGGGCGGTAAGCAGAGGGAGGTGAGGTGAAGCGGCAGAGAGTGGGTGCACCCTGGTGCGATTATACGCCCCCTCTGCCACCCCCCTCTAAACCCCACCTTCTTCTCCCATCACCCTCCACTCCACTAACCTTGTTTTTTTTTTTTTTTTGCCCTTTTTTTTTGTTACCTTTATCTCCTCCTCCCCCACCGTCTCCTCCCCGAAGGAGAGGTTACCTTTTCCCAACGGTGCAAAATCGACTTGACATAACTGTTCATCAGTTACAGTCCCTCTTCCACCCCCCCTTCCTCTCTCCCTCCAACTCCCCACCTCACCCCGAGGTAGTTTGCATCAAATCAGGCCCAGTCAAGCTTCAAGTGGAAATTGGCAGGCCAGAACCTGACAGTGGAGGAGAGGAAGAGGGAGGGAGAAGGCAACCGAAAGCAGGCAAATCACAGCACTACAAGCCTGAACTACATCCAAGATGGTGATCGCAAGGTCAAGTTTTGGGGTTAAGTGCTAATAAGTCAGTTTAAAATCAACCCTAATTGAACTGGAGGAGATACTGTTAGCTTTTTTTTTTCCCAGGCAGACTGACTCATATTAGTGGGAATATAACTGATAGTTTAGGTTTTTTCTTGCCCACCAACATCTGTGGATTCCTTGACCATGTTTGCAATTTAGAGGCCAAATCACAAACTGCCAAAAATTCCTACATGGTCTTTGATGCTCATCATCATAATCAGTCTGAGGCTGACATGAGCACTTTTTCTCCCGCTATGAACTTGAAAAAAGCCCATGCACCATTAGCGAGGAGCCAGGACGTGTAGGTTTCTGCCTACCAGATAAATATTTCTGAAGATTTTGGCGTTTGCATCATATTTTTGCGAGCCTTTCAATTTTTTTGTAAGGACGGTTGAGGAGGCGGGGTTACGAGTGAGCCTTTTTATGCCAACGACTTCAAAATAGCTGACACTAGCAAACCGTAACACATGTTCACCAGGCAAGTGCACATCTGCACACACATGGACACGGACACACACAGTGTCACACACACAAAAACATGCACGAACAATCAGACATACTCGCATTCGCGCACATACAGAAACACATAGCCCTAGATATATATATATATATCACACACAGATGTACACGTGCACCACACACTCTAAACACACACTCACACACATGCTAATTGGCAGACAGACAGGTCACAGCAGACGCAGATGTGTCTTTCTTTCTCTTTTCTTTGTGTTTCTCCTCCTGAACCTCGCTGTGGCCCTCGGAGAGAAGCAGATAAAGACTTTGTAATGAAACTTTTAGTGAATCTCGCTGCTCCAGTTCTGTCGCCGCCACGTCACAAAGCTCGAAATGCTGCGTCCCCCCCCCCACCAACTCCACCACCTCCCGACCCTTCCTCACAGTTACCGTTTATTCTTATTAAGGTTGTGTGGGAGAGGTGAGTATTATTGTGTTTTTATTCATTTCTTTTTCCCTCGTGACTGTCCACAAGTGCATATTTCAGCTGTTTTGACCCTTCAACAGCCTTGGAGGATTTTGACACCCTCAATTTCTTTTTCTTCACTTCCATATCTCTTTTTTCTCAGTGTCACATCTTCCCTTTCTCTGCTCACATCGTCTGCCTTCCCTCTTTTTACTGTTCTTCTCGGCACTTTCTTTGCCACCCTCTTCTTTTTCTCTCCTGTCTTAATCTTTTTCCCCCCCCTCCCTCCCTCCCATCTCTCCCCACCCTCATATTTGCTCCCTTTTCCCCCCTGTTTTATTCCTTCTCGCCTCCCTCCTTCCGTGTCCTCAGCTATGCATGTGCTCTGATGGGCTGATGGCCATTTCGACAGGGCAGCATTGAGGTAAAACGGTGTGACGGCAGAGTTTTGTTAAGCCGAGAACAAAGGCTTGGAGATGCCGGGCCAAGCCATTGTCCCGCGCCCATATTGGCCTTGCCACAGTTTTGCAGGATTTAATGCTCTGTTTACCTCCAGCCAATCGCCACTAATATTCAAAGAGGAGCTTCTTCCTTCTAGACGCACCTCAGGATGGTTTAAGATAGATCCATTAAAAAAACCTGCAGCTTTGCTGGTAGAGGAGTGACTCAGAGTGGCAAAGCTGCAGTTTGTGAAAACACTCTTGGCTGTTTTCTATCTATGTCATACTTTTGAGAAACGTTGCTTGTTGATAGTTTAGTATCTTGAAAATAGAATATCAGCCCAAGCCTTTAGTTGTGTCAGTTGAGGAGGGTGTGATTTATTTCATTTTCCTCAGAAACAAACTAACTCTTTGTTTACATCCCAAACTTCCCGTCTAACCCACGAATCTTTAAAATGATACCAAAAAGGTAGAAACTTTCCGTCAGACAGATTTTGTGTTCTGCATTAAAACTTCAGATGATGCAACTTTTAACCACCAGTTCATCTCTGGATTAAAATCACTGGATGCTAAACTGCAAAATAAAACCTCTGCCCTCATAGTTGTGTTAAAGATGACCGCACCAATTTTAGACAGCAAAGTCCCCTCAGTAAGTGTCTGTCACTGTGACTGGGAGAGAGATATGAAACAAGTGTGTGTGTGTGTGTGTGTGTGTGTGTGTGTGTGTGTGTGTGTGTGTGTTGTGTGCAACACAGAGAGAGAGCAAAAGAGTTTGTGTGTGTGAGTGAGTGTGTGTGTCTGGTCCATTGGAGTTCCCCTGCATGGTCTTTGGGCAAACTGAAAGCAGTGCTCAGTGGGATTAGAGAATGAGTGTTGCTGGGGGTGGCTGAGGGCGGAGGACAGAGCACAGGAGGATTCTGGGAGTTTTTCCTGCCCTACAGCAGGCCCTTTGCAGTGATCTCCATAGGTCCTCTATTGAAGAAGCCCGTTACAAACAGCAGTCACTGTTTAACTGTTTCCAAAAGGGTGTGTGCATGTGCATCTGAAAACCCTCGGTCGTGATCAGTCCTGATGGAACATTTCTGCAAATAAAATCAAAAACAGCTTCTGGAAACTTAATTTAGCAACAGTCTAACTTCAACTGGAGTTTTTTTAGATTATATTTGAATGAAATTTTGCAACATCAGGTTAAACTTTTTACCCACGATATCTGAGGTGTCAAGACGGATCATTTTCCCCAATTTAAACAGGCTTACTCTCCAATTTAACAGGCTTTCACTCTGCAAATGCAAAGCTAACGCGAGCTCTTTACAGAAGAACATCTCCCATTAACAACTGAAGGAGGCAGCAGCGTTTTAAGGAAATCTGTCACAGCGGCGTGTTTTTGTTTTTACTACAACAGTCACTCTGACATTAACATAAAAGCAAAGTTTCAGGGAACAAGGGGCAATAAACACAGTCGAAAGCGCCGTCATCGAACCCAATGATATTTTCACGAGCACATAAAGATTATGAGTCCATTCCAGTAGCACCCATCTGTGCTTTCATTTGTGACTATATGCTCAGTAGTTAAAGGGGAGGCTGAGGGAAGACAAGGGATGACTTTCATTTGGTTAAATAGTTTGTTAAGGTCAAAAGAGATAAGAAGACTGTAATACCACCCCTCCAACCCCAACCCCCACCCCCCCACCCCCAACAACAAGCCCTAAAACCGCAGGATGATTGACACGCGAGGTAGTTGACGACAGTTGTTTAGGGGAAAAAGAAAGCAAATAAGACATTTACTGCCAAATCCTCTCCATGTTGCTGTAGCGATTAACGGGTTAACTAAATGAAACAATTTGTCAACAGACAAACTCAGTCTATCCAAACCCTTTCTGCTGCTGCTTTTTCTTTTCTTTTTTTCTTTCTTTTTTTTCTCTTTTTTTTTTTGCAAAACAATTACAAAATTACAGTAGATAAAAATTGAGCAGCGCCAGTATTTATGCAATCAACATAACGAAGAAACAAAACAATTTAATGTGGAAAAAAATCATCATTCATCTGCATTATAATTGCTTCTCTTTCACATCTACGGGGATGGTTAATTAAAATTGTGATTAAATGCGCCTGCACTGCCTAAGATGTCTTCCCCCTAAACAGGTGCTACAGAATTTAAAAGTAAAGAGAAAAAGCTAATTAGCATTGGAAATTGAGAAATTGCCTGCAAGAATCGGTGTTAATTTCAGTCACTGATGAGGTAATTTATAAAGGGGGAGCGCCAAGGAGTCTGTGCAACACGAGAGATTGCAACAACGACTCCCCCCCCCCACTCCTTCTGCCTCCCCCCTCCGTATCCCCGCTTTCCCAGCGTGCAGGTGAAGCTGTTTGCAAAATATTGAAGCTATTTGGTATTCGGTCTTCGTTAGGAGTTCATCTGTGCCATCACAACAGCTAGAGTAAACACCCAAGACTAAATAATGACATATAAGGGTGTTACACAGAAAAACACACAAACCTTTCCCTTCGCAGATGAGTGCACAGATGAGGAGTAAGGAAGTGCATGTAGCTCATTATGAAGTGGAGGTTTTTATCCAGGTGTAAAAACACACGTACGACTCCGCCGTTGTTTCCTCATTGACCGCCCTGTTGTTATGGTTGTAGCAGCTTTCAGTGTCAAGCAGCTACATCAACACACAAACAGCAGTTTTCACAAACTTTTCTGTTCAAGTTAGGGAAAACACAACATCAAATTTTGCGGTGGCGTGTTTTTTTCCCTTCGGACTGGGACTGGAGTGGAACCTGCCGCTCAGGATGTTGGCCGCCGTCCTCCGTCCTGCTCAGAGTTTCCAGAATCTTCGCAGATACTGCTGATCTCGAGCTCTCATGTACGCTCCCCTTAGTAATTACCTGTCATTGTCCATCATTATAGTTGGTCTTGGAGAAATGTCAGGCCTGGAACAAGACAGAGCCAAAATGTTCCATGGTGTTATGAACTTGGCCGCAGCTGGGTCGCAACTCTCTCTGAATTCCCCCGATGATCCGTCTGATCTATCGTGTTTGTCTTTCTATCTTGAAATGTGTCAAAGTTTGCATAAGTTCAGATGCTCCTGTCAATGGTTCCTCTGTGATTTATTGGCCTGCAGGGACAAAAATGTGAGAGAAAAGGCAAAGGCTCAAAAATTTAGTTTGATGGTTGACCTTTTCTGATTTGTCACCAGCACTGATTTTGGAAAAAATAAAAATCTTTAGTGGAGATGACACTGACAGTGGCAGCCAAAGTTTTTATAGAAATCGGTGTTCCTGAACCAGGGAGGAGGAGGGTGTGGTGGCGGTGGACAGGTGGGAGGAAGGGTTGAGCTAGCAGGCCGTAGGTCATTAGGCTTCCACACCAGTGGAGTGAAAGCATCAGCTAGCCAAAAGAAAAAAAAAAGGAAAGCCAATTTGCTGAGACATACTCTGCCGACCTTTCATCATAACTGGAGCCTTTTTCTTTTAGATTAAGTCCAGTGAGCAGAACCCAGCCGCCTGTTAAGCCCAACCCTCCCCCCCTACCTCCTCTTCTTCACTTTTTAACAATCGCCTCTCTCACCCCCCCCCCCCCCCCCCCCCCCCCCCCCCCGTCTCTGACATCCAAGCTGCTTGTTGCACTGCTGCCTTCACCCAAGATTTGTCATCCCAACACCTGAGTTGTCTTTTTCAGAGTCAAACATTGTGTGCACGCACTGGTATGTCTTTAAAGCTTCTTGGCGGTTGTTGTTTGGCCACTGACCTGCCAAAGGGTCAAGTCGCACTGCGCAGCCAAACATTTTTCAGTCCCACAGAACTTTATTTATAAATCTAGTTAAGATCCCAAGTGTCCAAAGATATCAAATATGTGGAGATAAGTTTGGAGGAAATATGTTCAAAATGATGTACAAAACATCCAGAGTATTTTCATTTTGATAGACTGATAAAAAAGTGAAGTCTGAAGTATAAACATGATAAAGCTTTAGATATGAAGTAAATAAAAACGGGCTAAATGTGTTAGTTTCACTTGTTTACAGCAACAAACAAGAAAAAGAACGTCAAGGAATTTGTCCAAAATCTTCCACGCATACAGAGCTCCTTTATGATTATTTTATTTTATACCCCCCCCCCCATCTCCTCTACATCCCTTTCTTCCTTCCTCTTCTTTTCCCCCCTCCGAGTCACTCCGCTGAACAGGTCAGGCAGTAAGTGACAAGGTATTTCGTCGTTTTGTGAACCTTTGCCAGACTGATTGTTCGGTGCAAGTGTAGTGTAACTGAGCCGCTTGTAGCTCGCCGGAGTGTGGAAAATAAGATCGAGGACTGATTTTTTTTTTTTCTTCCCACTCCCTCCCTCCCCTCTCTTCTCCCTCCCTCTCAGTCTCTCTCTTGGTTTTACAACAATGTGTGATAGTAAAATAGATATCTTGTGGCTCAGCGAGAGCTCCCGTGCGCCACCGTTGCTGTCGCTCTTCATACATTTCCGTTCCACCTGACAGCCCGCTGTATTACTCCAACATTTACACTTGCACCGGTTTGACCCGTGACCACTTGTAGCTGCCTATTATGCTATTACCGCCCAGGCACTAGCCATACTGACTCCTCTGTTTTCACCCAGGTTATGAATGTGAGCCATCCCTGTACTGCCAGCACGGGTCAGGAACTCTTTAAGTTGTCGACACGTTTCTGCACCAGTGACACCAAGACAAATTCTAGCTCTGTTTCTGGTTATTCCTTGAAACCAACTCATGTTTCTGGTCATTTTATGGACTCCACTAAATCATGAGTGCACACTGAGGAAATCCCGGCACATACAGAAGAGCAGACGAGAAAAAAATGCAAAAAAAAAAGAGAATATTTCTGCCAGTTTCCAGTAGTTAGTTTCATTCTCCTTGATTGTAATGCACGAGATACGTACACTCATTTCTGGAAAAAAGAAAGTATGTTTTAGGCAGAGATTACTTGATAGGAAATTTTTGTTTTAAATCCAAAGCAGCCTTCCACACTTCAAAAGTCCTTTTTTGTATATTATCGATCCATTTCCAATAAATAATCAGCTTTTTCAAGTTTTAAAATCTAATTTTCTTGCTTGTAGTGTTGCAGCCTGCTTTATGCTTTCTTGTCTTAAAAATAACCACCATGAAAAATTTTTGAATAAGTTACTGATACTGATTTTTGTGCACGTTTTTATCCAAGTCAGCCCTCTAGGACCAAAACTGCCTGTGACTGTAGTACTGGCGACCACCATTTGGAAAATGAACCCCCATATGCAGCATGAGTCAGTGCCTTGCGCCTCCTTACCAGCTACTCAGAGCCACAAACCCACATTTATCTTGTAGCAGATGAAGAAAGCTCCTGTGTGTAGTTGTGCAAACTCTCCATCGTTTATTACTTAAGGTGTAGTTGGTAGAAGAGGGTGTATTTATCAAAGAGAATCATCCTGTAGCTTGTAACTGACTCTTTGTGATTTATGTTTTTTTAAAGTGGCTAAAGTGGATTCATCAAATTGTAATTTTTTTTCTGCCGGAATTGGGATTTATGTTTATAGGGCTTTTAACAGGACTTGATGTGATGTTTGTGATGATGTGGAGGTGGGAGAGCTGCAGTTTATTGGGGTAAAAGGGATTTGTCTGACTTCAAAAACAAGCCAGAGTGAAACAGAGGAAAAGCCTCTTTAAAACCCTCCAGGAGAGATTCGTACGACGACACCAGGGGGGAGAAAACAATCGCTAATATCAGAGGGGGGGGGGACTCACACACACAAACAAAAGCAAAAAAAAAATCTTGAGTTTGTTTATGTGCACATAATGTGAGTCTGTGCGCCCGGTGAAGCGCCGCAAATGGGAGAAGTATGCGTGGGTTTCTCAGGTAACAGGATTACGTGGGCACATAATTGATCCATTTGGGGGAAAAATGACAGGGCTCTAAAGAGGCCTCGGCTTTGAAAATGGAGTTTATGAAACAGGCATTCGTAAATTCAAAGGAATCAATATGTCAATTTTATTACATCTCCAGGCCAGATGGGCATTAAAGGCACAGCTCATCCCTCTGCTTCTCAACCTCTCTCTCGCTCTTCTGTCATCTCCTCCACAGGGTCTCTCTATCACTGTCTTTCCTCCTCTTTTTTTTCTCATTTTCATTTTTTTTCTGCATTATTCTCTCTGATTCTCTCTATTGTTCTCCTTTTTTTTTTTTTTTTTTACTATTTGCAAATGTTATGTGACAAAGGTCCCTCTTCCTCCATGTTTTATTGTGAGTCTCTCTCTCCCGCTGTCGTCCACACACCGGGTCGACCGGTTTTGAAAGCGCTCGCGAACGACAGATTTTCATGCGTCGCACTGAAACACCTGAACAGCAGGAAAACTGCTAAATATTTTCTCAGCATGGTCTTTTGGTTGCCAGACAATAAAAAGTAAATCACAGCCAACATCTGCTCAGCAGTGTGACAGTCATGGTGTTGATTCTGCTCATTCTCAACTAGTTAAATCTATAACCTGTCCCCCATCTGCTCCCTGTGATTACCTGTGCGGTGTTTTAAAACAGCCGAACTACTTAGTTTTGTCTCGTGAAGTGATGTGATCGTGATGGGAGACTGTTACCTGTTAACCAGGTGAACAGTAACTCCTGAGAGGGTTGGAGGCGTCCTAACTTTACTTCTGCGCATGAAGTCGGCTTTTCAAGATTCCTCCAGTCTAGTCCCAGTGTGGACAGAGGAATGAAACAAAGAGGAAAAGCTGTGTTTTCAAATGTTTCAACATAGCCTCACTCACTCCTCTTTCTTTGTCTTTGATTTTTAGGCGTCTCTCTCTCCTTTTCCTCCCTCTGTCTACACATGTATGTACGACAAAGGTCTCCCTCCCTCTCTCTGTCATTTTTTCCCTCCTGTTATCTTTCTGTCTCTTCCTCCCTAATTCCTCGTCTCCCCTCCTTCCTCTCTCTCTCTCTCTCTCACTACAATGTGTACATTATCAAGGTCTCTCTCTCTCTCTCTATCTTTGTGAGACAAAGGTCCTCAGTGGCCATTTTGTTGGGTAGATTTTGTATGTGCCTCCATGCATGCGCTTGTCTCTATATGTGTGTGTAGGAACGGAAGCTGTGTGTGTGTGTGTGTGTGTGTGTGTGTGTGTGTGTGTGTGTGTGTGTGTGTGTGAGTCTCAAAGGTATCAAATATCCCTGTCCAGGCAAATGCATCAGCTGAAATATGTTTGTCAATGCAGCTGTTGACTCAACACTATTATTCTTGAGAAGAAGCCGTTTAGAAAGCGCGGCGAGCACAATAAACAGTTTCAAAGCTCGGCCAATAGGCAAGCTTTTAAAAGGCAAAAACAGGGAGAGAGAGTGGGTGGGGGGGCAGATTAAACATTCTGCATTTCCCTCACTAAAATATTCACGTTTCATTTAAATACAACGGCATCCCAGGCAAGATTTAATTACCATCCAGCGCTATAATGCAAATGAATAATGCAGCAAAGACTGATGCAAACGGATAGAAATATAAGACTCCATCGCTTGATAGGTTGAGGGGAATGAGAGAGGAAAAAGTGGAGGGAAAGGAAAGGGAAAAGGTTAAAAAATCATCTAGATGTTCACTACTTAGTTGGATTTCTGAGAGAGAGAAAGAGATGGACAGGAAGGAGTAGAGAACAAGAGAAGGAGGGGGGAGTAAAGGAGTTAGGGAGGGAGGCAGCAGCACAATTACGAGGCCCAGCTTCCGCGGCGTTTGCCAGGATTTTCCTTCTCCCATTCCAGTAGTTCATTTTTGGAGTAAGTAAATAATAAGAAGTTGGTGATGCTTGCATTTTTAATTCCACCCCCTCCCCTCCCTGCACTTTTTTTTGTTCAGTTCACTGACTGACATCTGCTATCAATGCTAAGCAGGTGTTCCCGTGCAAACAGACGTGCCCCTGTTTGTGTTTCGCCATCCCCGCCACCGTGCACCCAAATGAGCAACGTGATTAAGAATCCTGTAAATTTTTGAAAGGAAACGGATGGCTGCCCGGCTAGAACGTAATTACACCGCCGCCGACATCCGCAGCTCACCGCTGCAGCAGCCAGAGCCAAAGCAACAGCAGAGAATTAATAATATATAATGGCATCTTTCCTTGTAATTCATAAATGAAATAAAATGAAGGAGGAGTAACCACTGATAAGTTTTTTTTCTTTCTTTCTTTCTTTCTTCCCCCCCCCCCCCCTCTCTCTCTCTGGGGGTGGAGGGTTGCAGCAGCAGTGGCAATTTTCAGAAATTGAGTCGAGACGATCATCTTCTGCGATGCGTTAACTCAGGGTGGGTGTAGGGGGAGCAGGGAAGACCGATTTCTTTCTTTCTTTTACTGTCTCCTGGTTCTTTTTTTCCTCTTTAGCTCATTTATTTACTAAATGAGGCCTCTGCATATGTTCCCTCACTCTTTCGCTCTCCCTGTTTTGTCATTATCCGCTTTCACTTTGCTGTATGATCATACATGTATTCGCAATGGACAATTAGCTGTGACATCTCAAGTGGCAGCTAACTTCCTTCCCTTGAACTTCAAAGTCAGTCGGCACATTAAGTTTGCAGTTTCTTCCATCTTTTTTTTTTTTTTTTGTGCTGGAAAGGGGCACAGTTTTCCTTCACTGATATTTTCAAATGTTAATCTAAAGAAAGAGGTGGGAGATGGTACATTTAATCAAAAACCGATTAGAAAATCAGTCAAGAAAAGTCAAGATGCTGAAGCACAGCTAAGGGGAGGCCAAGGATGAAAACAGAGTATAAAGTATGAGGTGAGGCTGAAATGTGCTGAGGAGGAGGAGGAGGAGGAGGAGGAGGAGGGGGGTGCAGATGGCAACCTCAGGGGAGGAGAAATGAGGTGAAGGGAGTGAAGCAGGAGGAGGAAAGAGGAAGGTAGCGTGACACACAGGCCAACTAAAAACCTCTGACAAGACCAATTTTGACAGAATCTTACCTCGTGCAATAGGGAATATGATTATTTTTCTGTTTCATCCATCCAAAGATCATAATCGCTAGAGCTGCCAGGTACAAAATAATCTTGGTTTATACAGCCTGACACACTGATTCGTGATAGAAACCTAGTTTAAGTGCGAAGGGACGTTGTCAGACATGTTCTGGGACAATGGCTGCCGTGCTCCACCGCCACACAGGGATTTGTGGAGTTACCAGAGCCTTGTAATGCACTTTTTACCCAATTTATATCCATTTCTCAGGCTGTAGGGCAGTCTAGGCACCTTGGCTACTGTTTCCTCCCTGGGCAGCTATTGATAGTGACTGACAGACATTGTTTGGACAGTGAAAGGTGCGCCTCCCTGTAAACGCTGGCTTGCAAAAGGGAGGGCGACACTCCTCTCCTGTCCCCTCTAATCAGAGCCAGAGATGGTTGCATCCTCCCTTTCGGATACACGATAATTACCCTTCTCTGTGAACGCTGGGGCTTTACTCTGAGACGGGGAGGGACAGATGCTGACAATTATATTAGGGATGTGTGTGTTTGTTTCTGTGTGGGTGTATGTGTGTGTGTAAATCCCTGCGCATTGCCTTGTAGCTACCTTTCCCCTTGCCACAGCTGAAAGAGTTAGTCCGGAGCTCATGATATGAAATAATAAGGTGTAGTAATGTGTGCGGCTCCCGGCTGTAGCAGGACAGAAATTGTTTTTGTCTGTATGCCATCTCTATGAGGAACTGAACTGCTGGGGCAGAGATCAGTGGGTTTACTGTACGTGTTGCTCAGTGGGAAGAACAAGGCGCTAACACAGCCGGGGTGACAGAGTTCACATCTATTTGGGCGAACAGTGCTTCAGATGTGAACATTTTTACTTAAATTTATCACAGAAAACGATGTTGTCTCTGACCTCTAAATGTGTATAAACTCCGTATATTGACAGACAAGTATATCTAGAGGTTTGTCTGGAACCAGTGAACCTCTGGTTTGGTGCATTTAATGGTACCGTAACAGGAGGCAGTGGTTCAGTTACAATTTATTCTCTGTGGCCCACTTACTAGCTTTTTCTAGAGCTTTCAGCCATATCTCATGATCCTCATCAGTGTGTGTACTTTGGATGTAAGTGGGCCTGAGTAAATATTATCTAGTTCAAGATGAAAAATGAAAATTTTCAATCTAGTAGTCTATTATAGTGTAGCATAGTTTAGCGCTGTATGATGCATTATAGTGCATTACAACCACCACAGTGGAGTATAGCATTCTTTACAATGTGGTATAGTTTGATATTGTATACCGTGTGAAATATAGGTTAGCATAGTACAGTGCAGCATAGAATAGCATAGAAGCTAGCATAGCCTGCTGTAGCATAGGATAATACGGCACAGTATATTGTTGTGTATTAAAGCCTCCTGTATAGTAAATATAATGCTATAATTGAGCTTTATCAACCAGTTTAATAACGTGAAGTAACCAAGCACAATGTAGTATCTAGTACATGTTGTACTAATCATTACTGTGTTGTAGCCTGTAGTATTAATATGTAACAGTTGACTGGTGAATGTGGTTAACATGTATGACAGCAGTGTTAATGAATGAACAGGACAGCACTGCTTCACCCCCGCTGTGCTGAGCTGATACAGTAGCACACAGAGTCCTCTTGTAACCTATAGAAACCCAGTATAATAGTAGTGACAGTCGACGCAGTGTCAGAGCAGCGGTATTGATGGAGGAAGACAGCACAACTCTGTTTCAACTATCTGTGTCTGTGGTCGTCATCGTGTGCAGACGATGTTTTCCTCCTCCAGCTGCTGGGAGATAATTCGGGTCACCCCAAGCTGCTGGGTGGGGGGTCGGGAGGGCAAACTGACGAATCAAGGGGGCGATTGTGTCTGGTGCCAGTCAGTCGTAATTAAGAGCTGGATAAGGGACGCACACATACACACCGTTACACATGCACACTGATAGACCTAAGGACATAAAATCACATAGATACACACATGCACATAAACATATGCAGAGATGTTCACACACATACTCAAGCAAGGACCTCTATACAGAGCAGCTCACCTGAAAATAATCGCTGCAAGGGGCAGCAAGGGATGCAAATGAGGCTGGAGGTTAGCGTGGGAAAAGTGGAGCAGCGTAGCCTGGGACTAGGTGATCCTCTGGGCAGGGGGCCGGCCTCAGGAGGGGCCTTTGTTTCCAGCCTCCGTTTAAAAATACCCAGCGTGCACCTCCTCCTCCTCATCCCCCCACTCCTCTATCACCTCCCTGGCCCTGCCAGCCCGGGCCAAGCGGAGAAAAAAGCAGTGATATATGGTTTGTTTAACAAAGGGAGGTGTGTGTGTGTGTGTGTGTGTGTCTCTGTGAGTCTGTGTGCGTGTTTTGGTTTGACTCAACATTCATTCAAGTTATTTTCATCTGATGTGACAGATTTGTGTTCATCAGTCAGATACTCACATTTTTTGACTCAAACTGTAGATGGATTATATTTTATGTAGATACTAAATATTCTAATAGCTGCCTGTGAGGCTGCAAGGAAGCCCAACCTGGGGTTAGGGACCCTGCAAGGGGTCACAAGACAAGTTTCAGGGGTCGAAAGATGACTGACAAGTTAGGGAGGAAGAAAAGAGTTTAGTGTTTGTGGTGCACAGAATTTTCTTGGTGAAAAAGTGTCAGAAGAATCAATCTATTCATTTATTAATCAGATTTCTTTTTCTTTTTCTCTTTCTCTTTTCGGTGCTGCGCCTTATCCACCTCTTCACTCCAAAGCAGGTAAGCACTCCAGCTCTTGATGCATGCTACACTGTGTAAACTGCACCTTTATTACAAAACCCATCATCTCACATAATACACATACTGATGGCGATGTGCGCTCGAACCTGGCCATCTAGCCCGAGCCCCAATGAATTCTTAAGCCATAACGAAGAGGGGAAATATTTCTTTATGAACAACACGTTCACAACACGTTAAATATTCAAAGAGTTGAACACGAGTGAAGCTGTAAAAACGTGTGTCTGAGGGGGGGGGGGGACTCACCAAACAAGATGCTCGGCAGCGGCGTAAATGTAAGAGCGCGGTTGCAACCTGTTAGACAGCACCGCAGTGGATGCTGTTCACACCATCCTCCAGACACCCGGCCGCTGTAATACCTCTCTCTCTTAATTATTATTTATTGGCACTACCTCTGGTTCTCCTCGCCTCTATTCTCGCCTCCTCTGTCCCCTTTATCGCCTTTCTAAATAATTTCTACAAATGAGGAGGTTTTCTGTGCTGTAAGCATGCACGCCCGCACGCATGCATGTACGCAGCGCTCAGCTTTCACTCATCAAAGTTTAATCGAAGCCTGCGTTTTAGTTTTTTCGAATAAAGCACACTTAAAAAATTTAGATGCAAATTATTTTGCATTATTCATGCATTCTCCCAGTCCTTGTAGATTTAAACATTTCCGAGGCCACCTTGATTCAAGTAATTACCTAGGCCGCAGCCGGGTCCGTCATGAATAAGGTATTTCCTACAAGCAGAGTATGCGCCTGATGAGCTTTTAAAGTGGTTGTACACTGAACTTGTGTATTGCTTCTCCTGCATGAGTGACTAGAACATGCATCACAATCGCTCGCAGGTGGTGGTGGTGGGGTGGTTGGAAAGGGTGGGGGCAGGGCTGGCAGAGGGCAGTGGAGAGTGACAGCACTCTCACTTTCATGCACTAGGGGCCTTCAAGTCTCTATCTGTAGTCTCCTTTGTCTCTGAGTCCTCCTCATCCCTCACTTTGCTTTGTCACACACTGGGTGCTGAAATCCTTATTTCAACCAGTTTACAACAGAAATTGTTTTAAGAAGAAATGAATGAAAACAAGACATAGTGAAACAGGTGACTGCACAGTAATCAAGAGAAATGAAACTTAATAAAAACAGTGACTTAATAAGAGAAAGACAGTTGAACGTAATCACCTCCGTGCAGGTTGTTGCAGGACTGTTGCGTTAGACTGCATTAGCTTTAGCTTTAGCTAGGTGTACCTAATAAACTGCCAGCTGACTGTATATGCCACATATGATTTAGATTTACTATCAGCTAAATTCTGACACTGGCTAGAAAACATCACAATTTCAGCTGCATTGTGAATGTCTCTGTCTTCGCCTCCCTCTGTATCCCTTTCTACTCCTCTCTCCTCCCTTTTCCTCCCCCCTCCTCCCCTCCTCCCCTCCCTGCGCCAGGCTTTTTGTATCTTTATCCATTTTCAGTCTGAAGGATTCCAAAGTGTTTCAGATCTGAGCAGCCTAATACCCACCTTTAAGCCGATGGCTTTGAAATCTCTTTTTGACATAACAAGGGAACTTTGCTTCACTTCACTTTACCTGAGTGCCAGCGAAGATCCTCCTAAATCATACCTGGCTTTGTTGGGCAAACACTCCCCCTCCTTCCTCCTCACTAACACCCTGTAAGCACTTCTTCATGTATGAGGAGTTTCATTTCAAAATGAGATCCCTGTTATTGCAAATTGCCTCATGGAAGTACAAGTTATCAGCAATCTTGAACCATTTACATAAGACTTATTAACATTTTACAGAATGGTATCTCAAGAGCTAAGGATGTACAGGTGATAATTACTTTCTGAAATGTATTCATAGTGTTTGAGGAGTGAAACCTCTTCATGTCCACTCTCAGAAACAGCAGTCACCTTGACAAAAAGCTCTTTTTACCCAGTTTTTGACTGCACCTCAAAAGGAGGCTTTTATATCAAGTGCATGTTGTTATACCTTTGACTGTCAACAGCTCGGAGCACTTGAAATGTGACCTCACCTTCAGTCAAGACAAAGACAAGGAGTATTGATTCTTAGATCAAAGCTGCTCAAATGACACATCATAGCCTTCAGATCCTTCCTGTAATATCACATGCATGTGCATGTGCAGCATTTTGTTCAAACATCAAAAATTAACATGTTAAACTCTAACTGGAATCTAAAGAGTGACCCCTGAGTGCAAAAAGGAAATGTGTTTTTCTGCAGGAATAAGGAGCAAAGCGAGGTTAGATGGGAAAAATAATGCAGCGGTGGCCTACGAGCAGGGGGAGGGAAAACAAAGTAGTTGACTCCGCGACTCCATCATCTTTACTACCCAGCAGAAGAATTAATATTTAAACATTCTAATAATGTAGCTCGCCTTGCATGCACTTTTAAGCAAAGCAACAATATTTTTCACCTGGGGTAACACAATGATTTTTCTTCCCGCTGTGCACAATTTCCCTTTCTGATGATCTCCTCCAAGCTTCCCACCTCCATGCTGCAGCCGCGCGCGCATCCCCCAAACCCGTTTTGTGATTTCCACATTATTTTTCACCCCACAAAAAAACAGAGGAAAAATATTCATGGAGATAAATATTGAAATGAATTTTCCCTGTATATGAGCAGAGACAGTCGAGGCCGGGGCTCTAGGAATGCACAATGCATTCCCTTGAGGAGCAAGCAGTGATTCATAAAATCGAACCTGTTTGAAGGAGGAACTCGGTGTGAGGAGAGAATAGAGAAACAGCGGAATAATAGAGGACAGACTTGTGGTTCTTAAATGTTTTGTTTATTTTTTACATCTGCTGTTGAGCTGCTGTGGCTTTTGCCCTTTCATTCTAGGAACTTAAGATTTTTTTTTTCAGTAACTGTAAGCTTCGAGCTTCAATTAATTCATCCCCTGGTATTTTTCTGCCAAATTTTTCTTGTTGTCAGAATGGACCGACCTCTTCAAAAAACGGTGTTTAGACCGTAAACATCTCTAAAACCGAGCTGCAGTGAGCTCTGGTAGTGAAATAAGTTTACATTAAAAAGCTCATTTAAAATGAAATCAATTTACAAAAGGTTCAAGAAACCACAACACTTGCTTTTCCGCAGCTGCACGTAGTGGGACCTATTCACACCGGATGACACTGACTATCTGATATTTGATATTTAATAAATTCAATAAGATGTCTGTGTGGGCCTAATAGATCAACCTGAGTGCCAGATCAAACAAAAAAGGTCAACATTAGGTCCAAAGGTGAAAGGTCAGGATTTGGAAAAGCAATTATATTTGACACCAACAAAAAAAAAAAAATTGACTTATTTCATTCAGACTATAGACGTGTCATTGATAATTGGGTTTATTCATGTTAGGATCGTGTTTTTTCCGTCTTCTGTGCAGTCCTTTACCATGTTATTCCCTTAATTAGTGGTATTGCTGGTTATTTGCCAGTTGAAGCATGTTTTGACCATTTTATTAAGCTCTTTAGTTGGAGTCAAAGTTGAACTCTCATTAAAAATCACAGTTCACTCTCCAAAAAGAAAAAAAAAATGTATATAAACTGATTATAATGATGTAAAAGCAAACCCTTTCATCATCATCATCTCCAGCTCTCCAGCCTGTTCCTCATCTTGTCTAACACGAGTGCGGTCGGCTGCAGACACACCTCACACAACTGCGCAACACAAAGCCTGCTATTAGCATCAAAGGTGTAGGTAACTGTCGACTCCTGGGGGATAAATACAAACAAATACACACTGAAAAGGAGGGAAATTAGCCAATTCAGCGTATCCTCAAAGGCGCTGGGGTTGAATATTTTAGAGAAGTGTGTTTGAGTGAGCGCCTGTGAACGCGCGCTGTCAAGCCAAATGCATTACAGATGCCTTAAGGTTTTGTAATTGATCATGAAAATGAATTGCCAAGCAGCTGGGGCTAAATTGAATGAAATAATTAAGAGTTATACATTGAGCCTCACTCCCTGGATGTGTTTATGTGTATCTGAGTGCTGAAGGCTTTTGATCGGTGAGGTGAGGAGGTTGTTCATCTTTCATAGATCACAATGGCATTTATTCTATTCCTGCACATCTCACAGTGCTCACACCTTGTCTGAAACCTGCACACAAGAGCGAGCTTCCTTAAAAGATCATGTCGTAAGCTGATTTCGACATCTTATGCAAGGTGCCTCGCCAAGGAAAGAATAGTTTTCCTGGCGCCTCAGGGCGGAGATTAAAGTCGGTGCTAAGGTGTAGAGGCACCTTTGTGTTGATAAAGACTCTTTTCCTTTGATACATGGTGTAACCGAGTGAAATCCAACAAGCTCACCGCTAAACGGTGCAGAACGAGGCTAAAACCCTTCCCACCCTTTCCCACAGGTTTGGAAGTTTTGGTGGCGAGTGATAGAGCGATAGCAGATGCAAGTTTTAATGAACACAACGCAGGACCAGAGGGAAATTTGGAAAGTGGCTCATGGTCTTAAATGGAAGGTGACAGGGTGAACTGGAGTTCATCGGGAATCAGAGGGGAAGAACCGAGTAGAAAATAGTCATTTTAGCACCAAAGGAGAAGGAGCCAAATCAACTCAGCTGTTTTGAGTTTTAGATTTGATCTCTTCTTTAAAAATTGGTCCACGTCTTCACCTAGAGCCACTTTCTGTTCAGAGTAGCAGTGTGGGAAGTTCAGAATCACGCAGGAAAGTCATTGTTATATTTTTAGGCGCCATGTTTTACTCACATGTTTGGCTGTCTTCAGTAAAAGACCTCTAAACTGCTCGAGAGAGGAGGCTTCGACACATCAAGGAAACTGTGCTGAAGGAGGCAGAAGGGGGAAAGAAGAACAGTAAGATGAGATGAGGGAGAAATGGGAGGTGGGAGGGAGAGAAATTAGACTTTCAACAGGTTTCAAAGGTCCAAGAGTCAATCGACACTAAAACAACCATGTAAACTTTCAAACCAGGCAAGACAGCAAAGCCAAATTCTCAGTTATGTGGTTTGCTTACGACAATGGTGCTATTGAGGTGTGTGATTATGTGTGTGTGTGTGTGTGTGTGTGTGTGTGGTTTCTATTTAACCCCCATGGGACCTCCCCCTCCCTCCTTCCCTCTCTCCACCTCCAGCCTCCCCCTTCTACTCTTCCCTCCCAGGAATAAAGCCAGACACTGCGTCCAGGAATCACCTTTTTAAACCTTAATTGATTCCCTTAAAAAGAGGCCTGTGCTGCCATCCCGCATTAAAGCCCGTGAGATGGGCCTCATGTCAGATTGGCCTGCCGCTCTGCATTTGTCCCACCGCCACTGCTGCTGCCGCCAGCCCGGGACATTAGCGCAGGACTGTCAAGAATTCAGTCTAGACTGGAGAGCAGGGGGATTTAGCACAGTGAAGGTTGGAGCAGATGACTTTCACCAATTAGATTAAATCCCCGGCTAATTTAAGGTACCTCTTCGGCCTTCTCAACTCCCACAGTGTTAAGTAATTTGTTATTTTGGTGCACACGCTCGGTGGATTTAGCTTGAAACAGTAGTAAGATGGGGAGATTTGAAGACGAAAAGTTATTCTCTGATGATCAGAACATTTGTGACTTCATTTTTGGAGTCATCCTCCAGCAGTTTTTCAAAACCAGGTTCTAAAAATCTGGTTCACAGAAAGATTTCCACTGGTTTCTAGTGGCCATAGGGCTGACATGTGTTGACTGGAGCATTGCTTGTCTTTGGGCAGCTGATAAATGACCTCGCGAGGGTGTGGAATGAAAGATTGTTGGTTTTTAGAGTTTCTGGAATGAAACCTCCTCTAATATCTGTTGATCTAAGCGTCTGACTTCTTGTCCAACTTTGATAAGCCAACAGCGTTCACATTAAACGCTGGATTTAAGGTTCCCCTCATAAGGAACTCGTAGATCTGCCGTCCCTGCCATGAAGTGCACAATGTGTTCCTGAGGAATGCAGCGAGATGGCGTGGAGCTATTTCGGTCGCAGCGCTGCAACGTGTTGGGACACCCATCTGGCCTGAATCAATCAGGCCTCGTCCCCACGCCAGCGTCTCCCCGGGTCTCCCAGCTGTAATAATATGTCCCAGCTTCAGCTAGAGCCCACCTTGGACACGGGTCAGTCCCACACAGATGACCTGACACCTGAAGAGAAGGAACGCCAAGGAGTCTTTCTTCTCTTCTGTCATGTGACATAAACCTTTATTCTTGACGATAACTCCTCCTAATACTAACTTTACACCAGACACTGCCCTAAACTACACCTTTTGGTGAATACCGGACTCGTGACTTCCAAATCAGTCAAAATAAGCAGCCATGAGTGATTTGAGAATGAAATGAGAGCATCCAGTCTCACCCAGTTTACCAACAAGCTAAAAATAAAACCTGTTTGATGTTGAAACTAGATCAATGTATCAGCTGGCCTCGCCTGGCCTTGAGGAGTTGCTAACGTCTCCTCAGTCTGGCTTTCAGTCGAGACTCTTAGTGTCATAAAACCCAGAACTTTTGGATTCTTTTTGCACAAATTGGATCCAGATTATATGTGCAAAAATATAAGCACAAACTACCACCTTGGCAGCTTTAAAAATATCTCAGTCAAACTCTAGTGTCGTTCTGAAACCAGCTTCACCTCTGTGTCTCTCAATCAACCCGGCTCACCACTGCTGAGCCGCGAAGATGTGACCGCAGAGTCGACCTGCTCGCTGACCGTCACGGCAGCCTCCAAGTTTCAGCGGCGGTGACTTGAGGGCAGTGACTTGGTTGCTCTTTTTCAGAGGTGTTCTGGGCAGAAGCGCCAGGGGTAGGTTGTTTTTCCTCCTCTCCGAGAGGAGGAGGACGGAGGAAAGAGCAGGAGGGAGGGAGGGAGGGAAGGAGGGAGGGCAACACTCTGCATGACAATACCTACATCTGTCTGCCGTTTTGTTCTTTGTCATATCAGGGGCTGTCTTTGTGGCAGAGCGCTGTCGTGGTAACAGGAGGTTAGAGGTACGGGGTGGCGGGGGAAGTGGTGGGTGGCGGAGGAGGGGTTGTCGAAGGGAGACTTGTGACTCAAACGCCCCTGTGACACAGCTTTTGTTGTGCTTCGATATTTGATCCTCTTAGCAGTTTGCCATGCCTCCACCCCCTTAGTTTCCTCCACCACCACTATTACTACTACTATTAGCGCACACACATACACATGCACACACACGCATACGCATGCTCTCCCACTTTCATTTGCTTGGTTGTCCACCACCCTGACTCTCCTTTGTTTGGCATTTTTGCACTCTCTCTTGTCACCTGTTTGTCTGCGAGCAAATAACTCAGTGTGTTTGTTTCAAACTACACTGGCTGCCAGATGGGTGGGGTTTCCCACATCAGGGCAGTAATGACATTCAAATACTTTTCTGTCATTGTCTAAACAAACTGTAAACTTTCTCATCCACTTTTACAACAAGATAAGCGCTTTTCTTCACTATCATTTATCTCATAAATCTTCCTGTTCCCTCCCCAGGTGGCACCATTATTGCCATCAATTTGCACCGTCGGTTTAGGGGCAGGAAAAGTTTATAACCCAACCTTTTTTTCTGCCTTCTTCCCCTCTTCTCACACATTCAGGAGAAACAAAGTTGAGGCAGCAGGCCTCCAGAGAGACCATTACAGGCCCTTTATTGTTTCACAGCTGAGGTCATCCTTCTGCTCAGCGTAGTCGAAACAAAGGCCAAGGGTTTATTGCAGGCTCAACTGTGTGAAAGGAAACGCAATCCAACATTGTTTGATTCTCAGAGATAGTAGACAGGCATCCCTGCTGTTTCCTTTGAATTGTATATAATCGTATTATTACTATCAAGCAGGCCTGTTTGCATTTGAACTGAAGGTTAGATTTTTTTTTTATGTATTCACATATTTTGCTGGAATTTTGTTTAAACCACTTCATGCCCGCGAGTGCCCCAGCCGAGGTGTCGGGTGTGACAGTTTGCTCGTGTTGGGATGTCATACCCGTTTTCCCTGACATGTTGATGGGCATCAGAGGCAGTGAGGAAAAAAAAATGGGGGGGGTGGGTGAAGGGCAGCTGAAGTCAAAATCATACAGGAGTAGGTGTCATGTGAACTTTCTTTTTCTTCAGATGAAACCAGTATTCATAGCTCTGGCACCTTATTAGTAGTATATGATTTTTGACATGGAAATTATTTATTAATAATAATAATAATAATTTTGTAGTTAAAAACTCCCTTTGTAAGAAATGTGCAGGATTACTGACCGCATGTCCATTACGGTGGACAAAACAATCATCTTTTGTACGTCAGTAAACGTGTAATATGTACTATTCAGACATGTGAAACACCAAACACTCCTACTTGCTATCAAACCTGACCTCAATCTGCGTCTACCACTATAATATTTAACAGTATCACCACTGTATGATCTGGCTCTGTAATAAAGGCTCATCAGGCTCCATTGCTGTGGTCACAATGTCAGCCCCTTTGTTTTTGATGCGGTGACCTTGATAATTGTGATGGTAATTACAATAAGTGGCCATTATATTTCAAGGTGCAGCGACCTTCATTATCCAAATCAATTTGAGTCACTATCAATTTGATAATACCCTAAATGCGTGGCTGCATGGAAGATGCACACTCGGCATGGCTGTCGTCTGCCATATAATGGAATGCTGTTATTGAGATTGAGCCGCCCCTCTGTCATCCGCGGCGGCAATCAATATTAACAGCTTGTAAAAAGTAGAGCGAAGTATTAGCATCCCCAACAAATGGAAAGAGATACTTAAACAAAGTGCAGCAGATCGGGCCTCTCGGACAGAAAATTCACAATCGCAGTCCGCAATGTTTGTCTCCTGTGGAAGTCGCCCTGGTGGTTTGTGGCTTTCAGGAAGCAATGGTGAAACTGATCTGTTTGAGTCCTAAAGTTCATCTGTAAAAACTTGAACCTAATCCGTAAAAGCCGCCAATCTGTATGTTAAATATACTAGTATTCATCAAACAAATCCGCTTTTAATTCAGTAAAGCTCGTCTTGATTCCTTTCAAATCTTATTTTCTGAAAACAAGTGAAAGAAACCGCAAAACGAGCAAAGAAAGAAACCTTGTTTCATTTTTCTCCTGCGACCTCATTCCATGTTTTTCCACGATAAAGGCCGTTATTATCTGTTGGAAACAGGTGGAAATTTTCTCACTGCATCGGCAGATTTCTCTCACCTTTTTAAGACACAGGCTCTTTTAGGAGTCAATTTTTGACAGAACTGACTCCTTAAGATGGAGATTGTTCACAGTAGCTTCACTGTGGAGGTTTGCCAGGCCCTGCAGGCTCAGGGAGATCTGTATTCATGTCTTTAACTGCACCGAGGGAGTAAAAGTGGGGACTTGGCTCATGAACACGATCCACCTGGATTTTTGTGACCTCGGCTTGAAAAGGAGCAGGCGTCCTGGCGAAGGCCTATCTCTCGTCTCAATAGATTGGTGCCTCGGTGCAGCCTGACAGATTAGGACATTTTACAAGCCTCTTTATGCTACAGGAAAATAACCGCACCGAGTACAGAGCTGTTAAATTCTGTACCTGTATTGTGTTGCAGAAAAAAGTGCAAGCCAGGCACTTCTCCTGGCCTTGTCCAGCAGCAATGTTCGGAGCTTATTAATAAAAAACAGACAATTGTTTGGCAGTTCTTTTGATGTATGTGCCTATTCGCTGGGTAACCCCCACGTCTGACAATGCAGGAGAGAGATTGTTTTCCTGAAACAAACCTCCCCCGCCATCTTCCAGCTGAAGTAACTCAGCCGGCCCAAGGCGTGATTTGCGAGGTACCTGACATAATTTACTGTCCAGGCCACTCATATTTCAAAAATTGAGGACAAACAGTATTGAGTGAACCGTCAATATAATTAATTGCAATCATGATCATGCGGAAACTGTTTGGCCCCCCTTGCCCCATTCGTACACTTTAACAGATTTAACATAGAGATGTGGTTTTGTGTTCAGGGTTACAAAACAGGGGAAAGGACAAGCCTGCAGAATCACCCTGCAAAAAAATGTCCTCCTTACCAAGCCGGTCTCATTTTTAATTGTTTGCTTCAAGTGAAGTAATCTGTAAGTGCAGCAAGAATAAGCTATTTCAACTTGTTTCCAATAGAAATCAACTTAAAATAAGTCGTTTAGACTGAAATGACTCACTGGAGAAGCATTTGCGGCGCGAAAAAGACCAAAAACATACGAACTGTTGACCAAACTTGGGAAAAAAACATGCAGCTGAGACACTTGGAGTTGCAACAGCCGGGAACTTGAAGGCCACAGCAGGTAGAACATGATCTTTAACAGTGAATTTGTACATGCTAAATTATTTTTGAATAAACTGCATGCTCAGAGGGACACAGCAGCAGAGCAGCATCTGTAAGCCTGTCGGTCTCACTTAGATTACAGTGTGGAGTCAAAAAAAAAAAAAAAAAAAACAGCAATTATTTCAGTGACCTCATTGTCATCCGCTGGAAAAATGTGTAATTAGCGCGTGTTTACAAGTCTGGCACACCTGCAGCTCATCTTTCGCTGTAATGTTTGCCTTCAAGAAGGCAGGCGGCTGCCAGCCACTGTCACTGGCTGTCACCGAGACGAGAAAAAAAAAAAGAGAAAGAAAAGAAAGAAACAAGGCAGAGAGAGGGGTGAAGTAGAAAAAAGAGCGCCACTGTGTGTGCCATTCTTCCAGAAATCTCTGACTGGCTTAATGCCGTCGTTGCTGTGCATGTGAAGAAATGGGCATTTACATGGGTATACAATAGAGACTACATTACTTACACAGTAGTCTCATTATATCCCTGACGCCTACCTTCTGCCCCGCACTGGTTTACTCACTCCTAGCTCTTATTGTTGGGGTATAATGGCGCTTGGGCATTTCTGAAATTCCCTCATTATTCAGCTTATTAAGGCTGCACCAACTCGATAATCGTGCAGCATTTCGTGTCAAAGGGGGCGACTGTGCTGATTTGCCACATTTGAAGGCTAGACAAGACTCCGAGCTCAATCCTCCACGCATGCAGGCGGGATGAAATTGCTCTGTAAATACAGGCGACGTGTAATGCTTTTCGCCTCGGCTGACACAATGCGCGCTCCTCCCGGGAGTCAAACCCAAGGCGAAGTGCACCTGACAGATAACCCTGCCGATTTGGATGTCATTACAATGGGCCAGGAACACAC
Source organism: Seriola aureovittata (assembly GCF_021018895.1). Taxonomy (NCBI): domain Eukaryota; kingdom Metazoa; phylum Chordata; class Actinopteri; order Carangiformes; family Carangidae; genus Seriola; species Seriola aureovittata. The sequence continues at coordinate 773,535 of NC_079387.1, read as the reverse complement.
GGCGCAATTCGTCAGTACAACAACAACAATAAAAAAAGAAACACACACACACGTGGACATAACAGGCAGCTGTTAGCGAATGCAACAGAAAAACCAACAGCATCTGATGAGCGAGGGAGGAAAGTGATATGGCCTTGCCATTTTCGTGCCTTTCCTGACACCAAATGCTCCGTAGTTTTGGGGATAAACCTCAGGGGTTGAGAGGCAGGCTGACAGAAAACGCCAAACATCTACAGAAGAGATTTGAGTGGACGTCTGTCGAGCTGTCATTGAAATGTTGCCAGCACGTTTGTGTTTTTTTTTTAAAGGGAGAGTCACTCTTTCGCAATCAGGGACGATTGTCCTACATTTACTTTTGAGACAAAATAGGTGTGTCACTTCCGCTAATGGCGCTGACAGCGACTGTGAGCAGCAAACAGGCATGTCGGTAGAAAACATACAGATTTAAAAAAAAGAGAAAAATCATCCGCCATGACTAGTCGCCCTGTACGTTAAAAGAAACAGAGCTGTGTGGCCTCTGAGACAGAAAATGGGTCACAAAGAAACAATTGCCCATCGTCGCTCAAAGAATGTGTTTTTTTTCCCCTCTCCTCTTTCTGTCTTCACATGTATTGAGTTTAATTATTGTGTGAGGTGCTTGAGCTCTCTTTGGGTTGAAGCATCCTGTCTTTTTTTTGAAGAATATTCACAGGCGGTTCAGGATGCCAAGAATATGTGGCTGCCTAGGGCTGGTCGAGGCTGCATTTTGCTATGTGACATGTTGTCATATACTGGGGGGAGAAAAATCAATTGGCAATTAAATGATACACCTTGTGAAGATGACATGAGGCATTTGGTTGCACAGGAAGAAGTGGGTAGTGAGGGGCTTTGTAATGAAGGTCTAATGACTATTCATAAGCGATTTTCAGTCCGCTGATCCACTCGACTGGGAAGCTCTGCCCTGGAGAGTCGGTGCTGTCACTTTCTCTCACCTCAAAAAGGCGCCACAATCGACGGTGTAGGATGCGAGCGAGAAATTACCCAGAATTCTGCCCTGGGCTTGTCTCAGGTCACATGCAGGAGGATGGCAGTTGAGGGGGGACACACATCTGGCACACTATAGGTGCCACCGGGGGACAAAAAACTCAGAATCAGGAAGCTGTGAGCGCACAGGATTGACAGCGGCGGATACCTTTTCACACGAGACCGAGTCCGGGGCTTTGTTCTTCTTCTCTGCCCGTATCCTGTTCGTATTATCGAGCTGACAGAGCTTTGAGGTGGCCATCTGCAGAGGCTAGAGCGTGGATTTATGACCTTGCCATGAACCATGGTCAATAGGTGATAAATTTGAGAGGCCCTCTTTGCAATAGAGCAGCGCTTTAAATGCGAGATCTCCGGGGAAGGATGCAGCAGGCCAGCTGAAGTAAAAGGACTCAGTGATGACCTTTTACCCCCGGCGTCAGATCATCAGGTCACTTCCTGCCAAAGTGTCTGACCGCCACCCTGCCCCCATCCTTGCTTGCTGCGTCGCCTTAACTGGAAATATCATTTGGCAATTAGGATAGCAAGAGGCAATTCAAAAACTCTGCTCACTGACCCTTTCTCTGATTGCCGAGGCTTCGTTTTACCCAGATTTCTATCATAGTTTCTCTGATGTGTGGCCGAAACTGTGAGCATTCCTGTCTGATCTTCTGATTTCACATTCCTGCTATGTTTTCTTACAACTGAAAAATACCAAAAAACCTTGTGAATGTATACATCCACTGTTTAAACATGGCGTTATCTGGCTTTTATCGCCTCGTGTGGCTCACCTTATCTAAGGTAAATACAATAATGTGCTCATTAGGTTCTGCTTCATGGCTACTTGGCAGGCATGTTTGCTCAGTAATAAGAGCTTGTCAGAAGCAAGCCAGGTCAGTGGAGTGGGAGAGTGTGTGTGTGTGTGTGTGTGTATGTGTGTGTGTGTGTAAATGGAGGAGGCTAAAACCCAGAAATTATGCTTCCAGTGCAGCTCTGTGGTGCAGTAATTGAATAAGTCCAGAGTACCTGAGCAAGTCCGCAGCCCTCGTGGCTTTTACCCCCGCCTTCAAGCCAAGAGTCTATAGCCTTTTTTCTTCCTTTTTTTTACCTCCACTTCACGTGGCGCACCGCCAAAACGACTATTACATAATTAATCTGCATTGATCATCTGGTTAGCACATGAATCAAATGGCGGAATAATTGAGTCATGAAGTTTTGAGGTCCCGCCTCGCTGTGTGTGCCTCTCTCTCTCTCTCTCTCTCCATGGTTAAATGCAGCAGCAGAAGTTCAGCAGACAATAGTTTAACATTTTGAACTCGAGGTGAGAAGTCAGTCTCCGGTCTTAACAAGGTTACAAGTCGACTCTTTAAATTAAGGGAAGCTCAGAAGAATTAGCTGGGTCCAGATTAGGCTTCTCCCCGGGGCATCGTAAAGCTTGAACGTTTTCTGCATCTATTTTCTTCTTAGAAATTGTCTCAAGACCCTGTGCGAAAACTAGGCCAGGTTTCCTCTCTTTATTTTGATTGTTTGACTGAGCTTTCACCACGTGCAATAAAAGCCATACATCTCAGTTTAAAAATGGTAACATATATTGTCTCATAACCTTTTATCACCCTTTTATTAGAATAATTTACTGGTGGAACATTGGGTCAAGAGTGAGAAATTTCCTCTTTGTGTCACCCAGTTGAAACAGGGACCTGGATAGCATGTTACTGAGTGAATCACAGCTCAAATAGTGCTTGGCAAAGCAAGTCCTGCGCGGTGAATGGACCTCATCAGCAGAAAAACCAGAGCTGCGTTCACTGCTGCAAAATTTAGCAGGAAATTTACAAATAGGTGCAGTGGAATAACGCTGTCCCTTTACAGGCGTTAACGGCAGGAGAAGGTAGTTCGCTGCGATCGAGGGGAGAGAGGAGGGAGTGAAACTGAGACGTGTAAATCAATGCCTGGTCTATCTCATCCAGATAGGGGCTCTGTGTGTATGTGTGTGCGTGTAGTTGTGTGTGTGTGTGCGTGTGTGTGTGTGTGTGTGTGTGAAGCAGAGAGGCAGAAACAGAGAGGCTCAGACAGAGAGAGAGAGCACTGCGAACAGTGTTCTAGTCAAGTAATTTTTGTCTATTATTGAGCCCTAAAGCTGTAATTTTCTTAAAATGAGAGAAAATTCTGCCTGTTTTGGAATTTAATTTCAACCTGTCTCCAAAACAAATCATATTACATGAATTGAATGTGTAATATTTTCTTTCATTCTAATGTTGATTCTGCCTCATTGTCTTTTGTCAAGATATTGATGCTCATTTCTAGAAAACTAGTAGCGCTTTAACTCTGAACCTCTAAACATTTTGAAAGAAGGCAGAAGAAGGAAAAGTCTGATCTTACAATACTCAGGAGAGTAACCCAGTCTGAACAGATTCTCCTGACGAGTTGATTTGAAGCCTTGTAAAGACCAGAAACTTCTGACTTCTTTCAAGATACTGTAACTCTAGTCATGTCATCATCTTATGAATGGACAGAATAAGGTCATAAAATGCACTAGAATTAAGAAAAAAAAAGAAAATGTCGTACCAAAGTGGACAGTTTTTTCTCTACTGTTGAGTCCTAAAACTATAAATTCTCAAAACCAGTATTTCCTATTTCTATCGCAGATCAACTTGTTTCAAGAATGTTCTGGTGCAGCGCTGCGCCTTATACGCTCTTCTTTCAAGAAAAGGTTTTTAGAAAATTAGTAATGCTTTAACCCAAAACCCACTAGCATCTAAAAGTGTTTGATTTCTATTGGGAACAGGCAGATTTTCCCACTCGTTCCCAGACAATGAGACTTACAGGACTCAGTAATTGACAGAAATGATCTGATACCTGAGGATTTTTGCAGTGAAAAGAGGGAGCTAGAGCACCGGCTTACCTCTCCGCTCTCACCAGCTCAGTCGGGGTCAGTGCAGCGGCAGCAGCTGTAGTCGCTAAGTAGTTTTAATTGAAGTAGCAGTGCCATCATTAACATTGCTATCATTATTACAAAGCGAGCGGTTCGGATGATACTTCTGTCCCCAGCCGCCGCCGCCGCCGCCGCTCCTCCTTCCCTCCCATCCCCACAGCCAGACACCCGCACATCATTATGCAGTGGCATCTATCAGATACTGGCTTAATTAGGGCCTGTACAGCACATTAGGCAAGGGGAGTAGCCAAGCTCAAATATTTATAAGGTTGAGTATATTTATGAGCTATGTCATAATCTCTTATTGGAAGATTTCAGTGGAGGTTTTACAAAGCAGACCCCCACTCTCCCCTTTTCCTGACACCGACCTCCTCCCTCTCCCTCCTCTTCCTCCTCCGGTCTCCTCTTCCTCCTGCGCCTGTGCATCACCGTTTTACATTTAATGCAATGATGTGCACATGCAAAACAGGCTTCGTTTCCTAAATCAGCAACTTGATCGTGAGGAAAAATTATTTTGTAGTTTAAAATTTAAAAGGAACTGTTGTTGTCATTATTCTGCCTTTGAATAAAACTTTTTTATTCTTTATAGAAACAGCTTGTAAACAACAACGCGTATTGCAAATAACTATGAATTTAAAAAATGAATCAAAACAATTTGAGTGATCTGTGTTGAGGAGTCACAGACCAGTTAATGTAACAAATGTCCCTGAAAATAAGATTAGGATGTTAAAATAATCAGTGAAGAGACAGAATGTTTTGGTTTTCTTTACCTGTTGAACTCTGGTTGTTATTTTGCCTGACACTCTATCTACAGGAACACCGTGCTCTTAGCTTCATGTGCACTCGAAGCATTTAGCTTAAACTCTGGGATGCAAACAACATTATGTGAGACCGGGCTGAGGCAGGGACATATTCTCGGATATGCTGAAGCATGTGGCTTTTAATTTCTTAATTTCTTATCCACCGAGTGTCATGAGGTTAACCTCCTGCTATTTTTAGTCTTCGGGGAGAGTGCAGGTCTAAGTGGCGGTGAATGGCACTTCTGCCTCACCGAGTGTCCCCCACCATCCATCCAACCTCTTTGCGATAACTCCTCTTGTCTCTTTTTGTTCAGGCGAAGGTATCGTTGTTGTTGAGAGCCCTTCCCTTTCTCTTGCACTTAGGCATCTCTTTTTTTCATGTCTCGCCTTGGAAGAAACCACAAGGGTCATGTTTATTTAAAATACAAACACACATGCCTGTCCTTGTCCTCAACCACCCCCCCCCCCCCACCCCCCCCCCCCCCACACACACACACACACTCCACCCCTCCTCTCTAAGTGAGAGGGGAGGCAGGTAAGAGTGGAGGGGGGCTGCAATTAGGCATCAAGCTCGACTTTTCTTTCTCTTCAGTGGTAGCTGGTGGGAGGTGCGGAGGGTTTAATGAGTGCAGATTTCACAAATGGGACACGTCGGACTTGACAAAGAGTGATTACATCAAAAGTGACTCCCTGATACATTTTCACAGTCGTTCAAACTTAAGGCTTTGTGTGTTTTCCATCACTCAGGCCAGAATCTTGAGCCTCAGACAACATCTCGCACCTTTTATTGAAGACTTTGACACAAGAAATGACACATTTGATTAAATGTAGATACAGTGCAAACAAATGAGTGCACATCTAGTCTATAAAAAGCTAAAAAAATAAAGATAGAGATGTAAATTGGTGTAAAACGCTGAAGAAAGCCTGGGGCTGAAACGTGTGCTGCTGTGCCTATTAAAAGTGTTATATACTTATGTGCAAGTGCTGATGACTTTTTGGCCATTTCTTTGCTTTTTGGGTCAGAATCCATTTATACTCTTAAGACATTTAAGTTGAGCGAGCCAGTTGTTTTTGTAAAACAAGTCAGTGGTTGTAAAGGGCAGCTCCTCTTTAAACCAGAACAGTCCAGATGCTTAATGAACATTTCCTCAGAGGATTAAAAAAAAATAGAAACGATGTTGCAGTTCCAGTATCAGGTAGGGGAAAAGGCAAAAATCACACCTCGGCCAGGAGGGTATCACGTGTCCGGCGTAACCTCCTCCTACATCGTTACAACTATCCCCCAACTCTGCAGTGAGGTCGAGGGCAGAAGCTGTGACCCCTATAGCAGCCAGTCGTGATGAGGTCTCAGCGTAGGCGGGCCTCTGCTGCAACACGCCAGTATCCGAGGGATTCTCTCACATACTGGCATAGCTTATCCAGAGCCAAAACCTGTGGAAAAAAATGGAAGGAAAACACTCCCCGGTCACTAAAGCCCTTCCTTTAAGACGCTCTAATACAGATTGCAAGGCAGGAATGAACCGTGAGGCTTCGGCTGCCGTTTCTGCTGACCTCAACCACAATATTCTTTCCTCTCCCTGGGTAAGTGGAGTCGAGGAGAGCAGAGTTGCACTGCTCTTAAGAGTTCAGTTCGCTGTTGTTCGCCAATCACTCAGGTGGGGAAGTGAAACCGTGTTCACCTCTGGGTGTAATTGAGATTAAGTTGCCCTCGTGTTGTGTGGGAGGAAACAAGTGCTCTCTTTACAGGGTGCAGCAGCATTTTAGGGCGAGCCGCAGTTGGAGTGCATTAGGGGTTTTATGTTGTTTTGCCATATGTTGCCAGAACAGTGTGTCAGAGGGAGAGAGAGGGAGGGAGAGTTGAGTCACATTTTCATCTTACCCCGTTATCCAGCACAAATGATGTCAGAGAGGAATACGCTGAAATGGCTAGTGGCAACAGGATTTCTAACTAAAACACCCTTTTTTTGAAGCAACAATGCGCAGTGCGAGCATGCTTGGTGAAGAAATAAAAGCCAAATAAGAGCCAGAGGAGGTAAAGTGCGATGGAAAAGGAAAGAACACTCTTAAGCAAAAAGTTCAAAGCTCTTATTTAATGGTTAGCTCATCTTTAAATCAGCTCCAGATGATTTTCCTTTTAACAAAATGTTCAAATGGAGGTTTCTCTATATGTGTTAACAAGCGAAATCAGCTGTTGTAATGCTTGGCTGGAATAACTAGGGTCAGAGTCCCCTTTAACAAACAAGAAAAATATTGTTTAATGTGACGAAATCTGCCACTAGGGTCGGAAAATAAGACAAAGGAGAAACTGGCGTAAAACAAGGCTACAACAAAATGCTATATAAGCTTAAATGTAACAAAAGAAACTTCAGAAATTCAAGTTTTAGTTTGAAGAAGTTCAAAGGAAGCTAAAAATTCAGTAAAGTAAAGTAAAAATTCAGTTTCAACATCTGAATAAACCCTCTTCAACTCTCAGCCACTTCACCCACCTTTTATTTGGAGAATGGAGTTCATGCATTGTTTAATAATTGCTGAAAATATATGATGGAAAAGATGGAATCAAATTAAAAAAAAGAAGAAGAAATATTTTGACTTCACAATCACCTCTTTAAGTGCCTTAAATCTAACTGTAGGTAGTAGTGGTGGTAATAGTGTCCAACTGTTCTGTGGCCTGTTTGCCCTCCTGCCCCACACCAGAGCAACGCAGCCAGCCCACAGGCATCACTGTGGGAGGAGCCCAGCTGCTCCTCAGGCCTCCAGTGTGCCCCCCCCCACCCCCCCCCCCCCAGCCTCCTCCTCCTCCTTCTCCCCTGCTCCTCTCTGCTCAGGCTAGCGTAGGAAGGAAAAACCTATGAGGGGAAGGAGCTGCACTCGTAACAGCGCGTATGAACACGGCGAGCCTTTGGCCAGGTGGTTGGTGGTGGGGTCTTGCTTTTTATTGATTTTCGTTACTTTTCTGACAAACATCCTCCTCTTTGTTTGGCCAACAAGGGCAGCGAGAGGAGCGAGCAGCGTGGGGTGTTTGGAGTTTGAGAGAAAGACGAGTAAACCGACAGCGCTTGCTTGGCCCGGGAAACCTTTGCTTCTTTACCCTCCTCTCTCTGTTTCCTGCACTCCCACTGGAGAGCTAACACATTATTATGCATTTTTGCTTTATTTTACTGCATCGATTTGAAGTAATTTGAAGGTTCTGCAGGGACTAGTACCTGCTTTTCTCTCAGAGAGCTCAGTGTGGTTGTGTGTTAAAACAGCAGGGCCTCTGCTAGATACATGGTCTATCTATCCCAGAGGGAAATTTAAGTGTCAGCAAGAAGCAGCAAGAAGGTGAGACACAATAAATACATGTTGTATCTCTGAAGCACAGAGGATAGAGGCAGTTAACGTCTTACTTACTGCCCCCTTTTTTTAGTAATAGCTCATTTTCAGGTGTTAACCTTTGAACTCATCATCCTCAGTCAGGATTTGTTAGGTAGAAGGAACATTGCGATTTTAATTCAGCAAATTCTGCACATCCTGTGTTGAAACCCTGCAATGTTCCCAATATCATATATTCTCCTTTCATATCTGCTCGGGAGCCGCCACTTCAGGAAACCCACCAAGGTGTCCGTTCGCTCACAGTTCCAGCCCTTCAACCTGTCAGACACACTTTTGTGACGCCAAATCCCTCTATTCATTTTTCTCCTCTTCGGCACAAATATATTTTCCTTTTTTCTTTCTCTTTTATCAAGGGCAAACCTGAACTCCATGGAAAACGCACACACACACATCCAGGGCAGGGAGATCTCCAGGGCCTGTCATTTTACATTTACATTTTAGCCATTTAGCTGACGCTCTTATCCAGAGTGACGTGCAAAGAGTGCAACGGCGGACTAAACCTGAATGTTCAGATGTAGGTGAAAACATGCAAGCTGGGAAGAAAAGGTCGGATTTTTTTCTGTATTTATTACGGTTTAGAGAGGGAGGTTTGTGACCTTTTGATTCCTGAAATCTCTTTAAAACCTGCTTCAAATTCAGATTTCATACGGATGTCAGAAAGCGTGCGTCATCCCAGACAACCCACGCTGTTAATGCAACACAACATCTCTCCTGCCCCTTATCTTTACGCTCATTTTAATCTCTAATGAATCCATTTTGAATAACAACCCAGCTCTTTTACTTTCCAGAAAAAAGATAGTAGCAAGTATTCTGAGACTTTCCACCTGGCTGTCTGAATTATTCAAAGGTGCAGGAAGTGAAGCCCACCCCTGCTCTCGCAGGTTGTAAAGGCCAAAATTGCTTCATCATGCCCAAGTGAAAGTATGCATACATTATTCAGTTAAACCTGAGAAAAATCACACATCTCCCTCGGTATTTGTGCTCTTGAATTCCTCTTCTTCTTCTCCCATGATTGCTACATCCATTTATTGATAGAGCATTTTCCAAATACTACCTTAAAATTGAAAAAAAAAGAAAGTGTGTAGGCTCAAAACGATCAATTTTCCACATTTCTTCTTCAAAGTCGGAGCTTAGGCAATCATTTGCAGCTTGTCTCTTTGATATAACCTGAAACCTGGTTTAATGGCAAACAGTTTCCACTCCACTCCATGTCTATCACACATGCACACACGCCTAAAACTGCACCTCAACAATCTATAGTCAGTCCTGGATGCTTTTCTCTAATTGTTTCTGCCTTCTATCGACTGCCTTATTCATCCACTGTTTCCCCATAATGAGAGATAAGTCGCTTCACACTGTCAAGCATCTTTCTCATTTGTCTTGCACACTAACACACATGCACGCATATATATCTGTGTACAAACACACATCCTCCCCCCACTCTTTGACACATAAGACACATCTGTACACACACACACACACACACACACACAGCATTGGGCCTAGGGCCTACTGTATGGCACTCTTATCTTCAACACACAGACTTAGCATTATGCCATCAACAAGCTAGTGTCTCCCGAGCGCCACCGTCGTGCTGATCTCCTCTCAGGTTGGACTTCTTCTCCTCTTTCTAAATCGACGTTAATTTAGCATTGCTAATCTAATAGGATGGTGCCTTTTTTAAATAAATCACCAAATTCGTTCAATGTCAGAGGTCCTTTTCCACACTGGCAATATTGTCTCTTTTTCCTTTTAATTCGCTGCTCATGTATGCTATGAATATCCCCACGCCGTGCATAATGTAATTAAGTATGGCCAATGCAGTGTGGGCAGCCGTCCCAGAGCCAGTCAGTTCTCAACTCAAAATATGAAACCTTGTGAACTGCCACTGCTTTGCTTTTCCTTCATTCAGCTCCTGACACTGATGCACCGAGCAACATTTAACATGAATGGCATTTGTCTTATATTACTTTTAAGATGTTATTTGTATGGACTTGACTTCAAACCCTCCTTTCGTGTGAATTTCATGCGAATATTACGGTTTACATTCACCGAAAGCCTCTGCCAGGTGAATGTAATCTACTGTCCTGTTTTTTTTCACAGTTAAAAAGCAGTTCACAAACATGAACATTTTTACTGAAGGCTCAAGTTCAACAGAAACTGGCAAGCTGCCTAGTTAGCATGAGTTAGCTAACACAGAGAAAACAGAGGTCAACATCTTTGCTGATGAAATCCCAGCCCTTGCTCAAAATGAGGGTGTTCACTCCTGTCTAGGGAAAAGTGAAGTTGAGACATGATCAGCTGCTGTCTGTGCCAAAAAAGGTGTGTATGTGTTGGAAAAAAGAGCCCATGTGCTCACAGCCTTATCTGACATACTGTTCAATGTCGCCAACTGGTGTATCTGTTATGTAAGCTGTACTGGACAGTAGCTGCATGTCTCGGTTATATTTGCAAATTGTTCTCATTATCAAGCCCCCCCCCCCGCACAAGTTCTAACTTTTCGGTTTAGGCGCTCGGCTGATGGGTGCTGCTCCGTCCAAATAATTGTCTAACTGAGAAAGCGAGAGAGAGTGTCACGGTGTAACAACTTAAGGAATCCCAAAAGGAAACAGCTGCACGGACAGGCTACATTATTAGCGTGTGTGTGTGTGCATGTATTTACCAGCATGTGTTTTCCCAGAGTTTTCCAAAGCCCCTGTATGATCATGTGTTCTTGTATTTCTGGACCATATTCACTTCATCTTTGCAAGGCCCAGGTTTAGGGTTAAAACTGACATTAGGGTCAGAGTTGAGGAAATAAATATTTTTTAAGGAACATCCTCGATAAAAATGCGTAGTTGCATGTGTATGTCTGTGTTTGGAGTTGGAAAGACACAGAGTCATTTCCAGTCTTGTCAGCTGTTGTGCTGTCGTTCCAGACGGGGCTCAGGAGAGATTTGGGGGTGGGGGAGTTGAGCACGGCCGAATGTAATTTCTTGCCATCCTGACAGCAGCACGGAATAAAGTGGCGCTCTCTTCCCGGGTGATTGGAGGGAATTGCTTCTCGGGGTGACAAATGATTAGCTGTTATCTCGGACAGGATTTGATTCCTACAAGCAGACGGCAAGTCAACCGACTGACCGGCCAGTCAGCCACCCGGCCGACTCACTGCGCTGAGTCAGGTAACTCCATGGGAGTACAAGGGCGTATTCACAGGAAATGAAGTCGCCAGCCGTGGTTAACCCTCTCTATTCCCCCCCCCCATGAGGCCCCCACCAGTACAAAACCTAATCCGCTCTGTCAGGAGCAGATTACGACTTTGTTTAATTGGAGATGGGCTTGGCTGACAATCGGCCCTGTTGTCGCCCAGTGGTGCAGGTGTTTTGTTGTCATCATGATGATGCATCCACCAATATATCAGAAGCTTTTCTGGGTGTTGACCTCAACTCAGACTGTTGTAATGGAACATTGAATAATTATATTTTGAAATGACTATGGTACAGATTAGAAAACATATTATTTAGTCCACCCTATGAAATTAAAATTTTCCATTAAAAGTTATAGAAATGTTGATGATCGACGTCTTTATGGGGAGCCTACTGTGGCGCGTCACACTCAATAAAAGGATCAAGTAAATGCCTGGGATGTCCAAAACCTTAGGTTCTAATGAGAGCCTCAAGCATTTGAACCAGCTATTAAAAAGTTCAATTTGTCCTCACAAGAAGAAGAATGCACGCTGAGGTGAACTGATGTTGGCAGAGAGGGAATCTGACTTGTTCTTTTATAGCAGGTCTTAATGAAGAGGGTTGATTCCTGTGTATCACACAGGCTAAGGATTTTGACACATTAATCCCTGGGTAGACTTCAAGCCTTTGTCCGTCTAATGGCTCTTTGGCACCTTGGATTCCTGTTGGAAGCCAATTTGTAGTAGTGACACTGAGGCGGGTGAAGCAGCTCAGCAGCGGCCACATTGGGAGAGAAAAGTCGAGGTGTTAAAGGCTGATTGGTTCCTCTCTGCGATGCAACGGGCGGCTGGTTGTCACCCCATGAACACATGGTTCTCAAATGGGAAAATGTGTAGACACTGGCCCCCTTTTCACCTTACCATGCCCTGTGCAGATAAGAGAATTTGAGAGTTATAGTCACATTAGAGGAAGGCTTGAGAGGAGGGAGAAAAACGTCTGAGCTGAAATATCCCTGTCGCAAGAGTAAATAAGTTCTTCCCATGCCAGCGAAACCCCATGGGATCAATTAGCTGCCCATTACCACAGATACAGAGAGTTTCTTACGCAACAGCTTGCCTCAAATTTTGAGTGTAGGGAGGGAGAAGACGAGAGAGGGGGGGAATGTTTAAGAATCTTGTCAAACTTCACCTCTGGGTTGAACAAGCGTTGCGGGAGCCTTTGGCGTGTCGTCCGGGTCACGAAAACAACATGAAAACGTCTCTGTCAGCCGCTCTGTTTTCATTACCTGAAACAACAAACAGTGGAGAAAAAAAAGGAGGCAAGGAAGGAAAGAGTGAGTGCTCCCCAGGGGCGCCATTTACTTCCTGTGCAGATGAGAAGATAGGTGAAAAAGGACTACTTGGCTCCTGAGATTGGGTTAAAATTTTCTCCCTTCTGTCTTTTTTTTTTTCCCTCTTGTCGTTGCCATCTATCATGTGACACTGTTACTTCTTGGAGAATGTGAGACAACATGTTTGGTCCGCTCACCTCAAAGTTGATGGTTCCTTCGAATCCACAAACAGCTGGAGTTAAGTGTTTGTCTCCGCAGTGGAACTTAAGTGCTAACTCTGCCAGGATTAAAGGTTCAATTCCCCATGAGCGAGTTGCTAACACTGCCAGGCCAGTAGACCAACTCCCACTGGGATTACCCATGCCAAAAATGTATGCAGCAAAGGCGCTTTGGATAAAAATGTCCACCAACTGGCTTATGCTATGTTTACTACACTTGAGGGAATTGTCTCGCAATAACAACCACCCACCAGAGGTTCTGCATGAATCCTCCTCTACTCCAACCACAGGGAAGAGGGCATTGTGTAGCAGTCCCGCCCTTACTGGCCAGAGGTTGCTGATATTTTAACTAAGGTGATGATAGCCTCAGTTGTTTTCCTCTGACTTAGGCCCCCCCCCTCCCGTCTACTACCTCTCTCCCTCTGTGGGAGCTCCACTTTTTCAACTTCTTCTCTGTGATTTATGACCTCTCCATCAGATACATCCCATGGGTCCTCCCCCAGTGCACACACAGCCCTGCCACAGTGACTCCAGACTAAAATGGATTAGGTGCAGTTATCCGCAAATGGATCCTCGACTACCTCTGTCCTGTTAACTCGCTCGCTAAGACGTCGCCTGGTTTGATTGCAAAGGTGGAGTGGGCCCGAGCAGCTCAGACTGATCCGTGGCGTCTCTGTTTGCTCGCCGTAATTACCTGTTTTGAATGAGTTAATAGCCATAGGAAACCCGTTTGCCGCGGATAAAAGGAGCAGTATCTGACGTTCAAAGCGATGAGAGGGTTTTAACCGCACTGGGCTGTATGTGTACGTGTGTGGGAGGGGGATACTTTCCTTTATGCACTCTCGAAAGGGAAGAAAAAAAAGTTTCCTTATCAGGTATGTACTTAAAAGGATCCCACTGCTGGAAGCGCACTGTCTTGGGGGAAAGCGGAGAGAAAGATGAAAGGCTTTTGTTAAAAGTGACGCTTGGCCCAGGTTTCCTGTGCCTTGCCTAGACTCCCCTGTCCCTCCCCGCCTGAGTGCTCAGCTCTCTTCCTCCCACTTTTGCCTTCTCCGCCTCGCAAAGCTGTCTTTGAGGGGGGAAAAGTAAACCCTTCTTGCCGCCTGCCGGTGTTAGATTAAATACCGAGATGGCGACAGGAAAAAGGCAGGGAGGAAAAACAAAAAAAAAAAGTGCCTGCCTGCCTGCGTGCCTGCCTGCCTTGCTGGCTGACTCGCTGGGCCGGGCTGGGGTGAGGGATGTTAGAGGAGAGTTATCAGGTTGGCGACGGAAACTGCCAGTTAGTCAGCAAGACTCCCAATCCGGTGTAGTCCAAACATGCCGCCCCGGGTTTTCGATGACACGGTAATCTGTCCCAGGGAGTTCAGGGTTGATCTAAAAAAGAGAACTCATCTTTTTTCTCCCTTATCACACCGACATAGCAAACTGGAGGTGCCTAAGGCCACTAACACAATAACAAGAGAATAAAATGATCTTCTTGAGGGAGGTTGTATTGAGTGCATTTTTCATGGCTGAACTATGTCCTGGTGGGCTTTAATTCATCGGTAAACACAGAGTTAACAGCACTGCTGGACATCTTGCAGAACAACAATTTCCTTTCATTTGCACTGTGCAAATCATTTGCCCCTTACACAGGAAAATAGCAATGATATGACTTCCGGGAGCTGTGAAAATTGGAGACCTGTGAAGCCATTTGGGGGCTTCTTGTGCTGCTGAGATGAGGTTTCTGAGGGATGTGAAGGAAGTATCAAGAAACAATGAGTGTAAGACTTTATGTCTTGGCTTAGTTCCCCTATCTGTCTCTTTTTCTGCTCTCCCTGCCCCGCCTGCCTGACTAATCAGGACTGCTGAGACAAATGGTAATAGCTTGCATGCAGTGACAGTGCCCTGCCAGGTTTGTAAGCGCTCCACAAGGGAGAGAAAAAAAGCAGCCAGCACTTTGCATCCTAGAAATGAGACTCAATAAGCACAATAATGTGTTTAACTTGTAAACTAGTGTGGGTGACAGATTACGGGCGGTCCAGCAGTGTGGCGAAGAGCCGACGTCTCAGCCGTTCACCTTTTGCCTCTACATCTGTCCTGCTAATGGGCTCCACTTCCACTTCTCTGCCAGCGCGATAGAAACCCAGCTCCTAAAATCCTCAGGCGAAGCTCTCATTCCTCCCCTCATTCTATTTCCCAATTAGACGAGAGGGCATGATTAGTTTATTAGCAGTAGCAAAAGCTCCGGCGAATGTGTTTGCGGATTCTTAGCCGTTAATGAGCAAATTCAAACCCTATTGAACGGACGCGGGTGGGAGGGGGAGGTTATTCACGTGCGTGCTCGGCTAATAATAGCGTCCCAAAGACAAAAGATGGAGGAAATAGCATTATAGGATGGAGGGGGGGGGGTTAGAACAATGGAAGCCTACCGGCACTCTTAATGGCATGCTCTTTCATTTTGAAAATTGTTTCCCTTTTGGAATTATGTATGCTCGCCATCCTCTCCTTCAGGGTTTGGCAAAGCGTATATACACATACTCTTCTTCCACAGCCAGCCTTGCTAACACCAGGGAATAGAGGCAGGTCTTGAAGCACAGGAGACAGTAGTTCCACCTGTGGGAAATGAACTCCAGCGCAACCCGCTCTTTGTTTTCCCTCTGCCTTGGCAGGCTTAACCACCTCCTTTACAAGCCAGGTAAATTGTTCATTAGGGCTGGGGTAAAACGGGGGTGGGAGGTGCTGTGCAGAAGATTCCCCCCCCCCCCCCCTTGCACGGTGGCTGAGAAGTGCGAAGAACAAACAAGTCAGAGCATTTGTTCAACGGTGTAATCTACACATCAATTATCCATCCGAGCTAATTAGCACCTCGGCATACCCCAGGTACCTGAGCACTCACACATGCTCGACTCTTTCAAGCCACTGATCAAAAACAGGAGAGGATTGACAGAAACACGGGGAGGCAGAACCCAAGGGTAGGTGGGGTGGGGTGGGGGGAAGCCTTAGATCAAAATTTCCTTTTTACTTACAGTATATGGAGACTACAGAGTGTGTGAGTGTATGTGTGCGTGCATGTGTTGCAGCCATTCACGTCATGCCAGTGGAGCTGCTCCATTATGTAAGCTGTATATATACATACGCACATGTGACTGAGTCTGCGCCATCTTACCTGATAGTGAGAGATTCAAGGAATTCCAATTCCAGATGTAACCTTTGTTTTTACTTTTCCTCTGCATGGAGTGCGGTTAATTATCTTGTCACAACTCACACAAAGTATTTCCAGTGTTACAGATTATTATCCAAAATACATTATGCACAAGTGAATGGACACAACAAGGCATGTAGAGGTCAAACGTGAGTGGTAAACAACAGTATATAACAACAGTAGGTTGAAACATAATGACCAAAAACAGATATGTTGACATTAAGCCCGTTTTCTTATACTTACACTACAGGTATGTTTTGAAAATTGAAAATATAGTTGCAGAAATGGAGATAAGTCTGCTGTTAAAGACCAAACTGATCAAATAAATAGGTGTATTAAGGGTCATACCTTTAAATATGGAGGTTTTTGCTGTTTTGAACTTCCCAGTTAAGGTCTTAGCTGTCTTATTAAGGTGTAGTACAGTGTGTGAAAGAGCCCTAGGTATCCACATCCCCCACCCCCCCACCCCCACCCCCCCTCCTGCTTCCACCCTCAACTCCCACCATGTAATTAAAAGTGTAGTTTTCGCCCTCCTGCGGCTAGATAAGAAAGACAGGTACAACATGAAAAAAAAAGATGCAACTAGCAAAAAGGGAAGAAAGGAAACAAAATGCCTCGGTCTGCTCCTGTTTACTCCCACCCACGTCATGTATAAGTCATGGGCTCTGGGGCCTCTGACTGCAGCGCTGCCTGTTTGTGCCGTTTACTAAGATCGAGAGAGAGGTTAAGTTGTGTCATCTCGCTACTGTCTTACACCTGGCGTACCTTGCCGCTAGCGCTGTCTAACACACAGACACACACACACATGCAGATGTAGCGGTGCATAAGAAGGTGTGCAAAATCTCACATCCAGCTGGTGATCACAACAAGGCCACGAATATGGACTAAAACTGATTCAGAAAAGCGTTAATATACATTTACATTCTTAAATATACATATATTTACAGCACTCTGTTATGTGTTTTATAGAGATACTAAAGACTGTGTAAACCGTCAGGTGCTGCTTTGTTTGCAGCATTTATAGCTCAAGCTAATACTAGAAGATGACCGCAACAAATATAAAAGTCATTTACCTACCAATATATCCCTGTTCACATATGAAACCTGCTTATTCCAAGACAAACTCCCATATTCACCCCTCAGGCATGGAAGTGATGCTTATTCAGCAGCTCAAGTCCGAGCAAAGTGCCCTTGAGCAAAATACTGACACCATGCAGGCCCTAAAAGCTGTTGAGATTTGACTCAAAATGATGTTCAATATGGAAAAAAAAAAAGAGCTTCCAAGAGATGCTTTTGGACCCTCAGGTCGTTGCTGTGACAATAAGCGAAGCCCCCCTATCTGTCCAAACTCAACCCCCATCTCCCTCCCCTGCACTCCCCCCTTCTGGCTGGCTGGTAGCTAATTGGGAAGTTGGTAACAGTGTCAGAGAGAGTCGCCTTTCTCCAGAGGGCTCTCCCTCTCTGCAAGGGCCCAGGCCACCACTCCAGTATGTGTGTATGTGTGTGTGTCATTTACTGATTGGAGAGCCCTGTTTGCCGATTGCCTGCTGGGGACAAGGCACACATACACACACACACATGCACACACACACATACACACACACACACAGTCCCATTTCCTGGTGCTTGTTTGATACCTGGTGGGGATGCTATTCAGGTGACAAAGATCTGCTCTGTCTATGTGTGTGTGTATGTGTGTGTGTGTGTGTATCGTGGGGGTAACAGATGTGATTTTACACTCTCATTACCATGTGAATGAGGCCCCGGGCCCCCAGATTGGCTCGGGCAAGAGAGGAAGAAGAGGACTCAACCCTCCTCATCCCCCCTCCTCGCCCTCCTGTGGCCCCTCACCTGGACCCCCATCCCCCCGGTTCATCCCGTCTGATCTCTTTAGTCCATCTGAGGTCCCTGCTTGACTCCCCCTTCTGTTCCCCCTGCACACACACACACATACACACACACACTGATCGACCTTTAAACAGCCGGTGACTGGCAGAGTTTTATGACAACAGGAGGTCTCACTCTGTCCCTGTTTTTTCTTGTCATTGTCGGCCTCAGTTCAAGATGTTTGACTACTTTTATTTTAGAAAACAGCCCAAGAAGGAAACACAAGTGGTCATCCCCTCATCACACAGGAACATAATAACCAGACAGTTCGTAGGAATATTTCCAAACTCTCCGTTGTTGCTTGAGAGGAGTATTGAGGCCGCAGTGGCGGCAGGGAGATATGGTTGTTTTAGCTCTCAGGTGCTGTTTTGCTGAGATAAACGTGGCCATGGCCGTGTCACTGTGGACAAGAATGCCAAACAACCTTGGCCAGATCAAACCAGTTGTTTTTGCTGCGATCTGGCAGCCCACTCAACAGTTTGGGCGTCTTAGGAAAAAGGTGAAAGAGTCTTGGATAAATGCCTGTAACCTCACTGATGTCTGAGTAACAGCTGCAGTGGTGACAAATCAAGGTGAAAGGTGGAGAAAGAAGATTTCAGCTTCTTTAGAAATAAAACATTGAGTAAGACTTTCACATTTCACTGTTTTTGATGCTCTGAGTGCATTAATAGTTTTCCCTGGCTGGACCTAGTGGGAATTCAACCTCGCCCTGGCAGTGTTGGTGCCTTGCTCAACCCACAGACCAAATGAGAATTCTTTTTAATTCACACCCTCAGTTCCCAAATTGAAATCTTGCGGCCTGGGTTTTTAGCAATATTAAAAGATGAACTTCAAGCAGTGATTAATTTTTTTTCTTCCAAAATAGATGCACAGCATTTGAGGAAAGAATCCTTCATTTGTTTCTTTTAACCGTCTGGATCTCATTCTCTCTGCCGGTGAAGGAAATCAGCATCAAAAGCTTCTGTTAGCCGGTAATTACAGCTCAGGTTCTGCTTAACTGTTATTAACAAAAAAGTACAGTAATCTGGCCTGGCAGTGCAATATGTTACCGTAGCTTTCTAATTAATCTTACAGGGAGCGTAATAAATTTACAATATCAGATTGGCGCAATACTGTATATAGATTTATTAAAGCTTTTAATCAGTTCTGGCAAAATTAATTTTGCAATGATTGCTTACATTTGAATTTGCATATACTTAGTGCAAGTAATTTATTTTTATAGATTCTTTTTTATTAAAACGAGGCACGTGGGAGCCGTCAGGGATGAAGAATTGCTGGATTTTGCTTCTCTGTGCTGCAAGGAAAAGAGTTTCCTCATAGGTGCGAGGGAAGGTGACGCACCACCTGTCCCACCAGTGTGTGACCGGTCACCTGTTGGCAGCTTTAGTTACAATATAACTTTTGAACCTCCTCTTCATTTTTCAGTGCTCGGTTTTACAGACACATTATGCTCTCGAGTATTTGAAATGTTCTGAGATTCAATACCCAGCCCTGGATCTTCTAATTAAGGCTGTGTGATGGGTCTGGCAACTTGTGGAGCTTTGGCAGGTTTGGCCAGATTAGATTTTTGTACATTTTATGTGGATTGAGAGCAAAAATGAAAGGAAAAGTCATTCAAAGTTGCTTCTTAGCTGATGCTCTGGTGACTTAAATATTGTCAGTCCCTGTGATTAACTATTTATTATTCCGACCAGATAGCCTACATGTTTTTACAGTCATCTGTTGCAGCTCCACATGTTCCAAAACCTTCACTTCTCCCTCATACTTGTGCAACTCGCTTAAAACTGTCGAAATGTGAAAGGATTCTGGTGAAGGCTGCGATTCGTTTCCGTCTTCATCCTCGATCAAAGCTGATCTTCCCCTTCATCACTTTCCTCTTTGTCTCCCTGTTTTCCTCTCTGGTAAATACTCACAATGACACAAGCCTACAGAGCAACACGCACTGGAGTACACAGGAACACACACACACACACACACACACACACACACACAGGAGCGGTGTAGCACTTCCAGGGCAGATAAGAGTGATTCATAAACAGATGAACCTAAAGCAGATGTGTTATCACGGTGGTGCACAAAGTACTGCAAGGCCACACCGGCTCTCATGGTGCCCTCACACACATACACACACACACACACACACACACACAAACACACACACACACATGAAGCCATGGTCCATATTAAACACTCAGACCTGATAACAGAAGGCTGTGACTATCAATTTGGCGCCCCCCTCCCCGCTCCACCCCAAACCCTAACCTGATACGAGGCTATGTCAGCAGATTCCACCACCTGAGTGTGCGTTAACATGGTATGTGTGTGTGTGTTTGTGTGTCTCTGTGTGTGTTTTTTACATGTGTGAAAGCGTGTGCTTCTATTTATAAAAATGTTCCGGATGCCGTTTCATCATGTGTGTTTGTGCGTCTATTTTTATGAATGCATGTTGCTGCCGCGTCCTACATGTAGGTGTGTGTATGTGTGTGTTTTTGTGTGGTTAGGCCAGGGCGTGGACTCATGGCATTGAGCCACGGTGTCCCTTTGAGACTGGGCAAGAGAAGGAGGAGGAGGAGGAGGAGTGGAAACGAAGAGAGAGAAAGAGGGAGAGAGAGACTCTAGGCCGTAGAGAAAGAGGAACGATTTAGATAACAGTCTCAGCTTTTGGCACGCACGCATACATACACACACACACACACACACTGACACACACTCGCTGCTATCAGAAACACATTATTATTGGAGAGAGCTGACCACAGGAGAACCCTGGCAAGCACTCGTAGATAGGCTCTTATATTTTTCTCCCTCCCCAGGGAAGAATTCATGAATTAAATCTTTCTATTAAAGGTAACCCTTCCCTCCTCCCACAAGAATACAAACAAGAGGAGAGAAATATTTCATTCAAGGCTCCATCTAGTGATTTTTTTTTTCATTATCGATGAATCTCTAGATTAACTGATCAATTATTTATTCTGTAAAATGACGGAAAATAATTAAAATACCTATTGTAAGCTCCCAGATCTCTAGGTGACATTTCAAAAGTCAAACATACTAAATTCACCATGATGAAGCAAATTCTATCAGCTGGTGAAGGTTTAAAACTAGTAAATACTTGCTCTAAAAATGACGTAAAAGATCAAATTTCTTCTTGATTATTTTCCATTCTTTAAATCTAATTGATTAGTCGTTGAATTATATAATAGAAGTGTATGAATGGTGCCTGGTTGCAGATGAAAAGTTTATATTAGGTCTGTTATTTGGGAAAAATGTACAAAATGGAATTCATGAGTGAACTTATCAAAATAAAAGTCAAGCCTAAAAATGACCAAAAGCTAATTTAAACTTTATTTATTTGAACATTTGTGGGGTTTTCTTTTCTTTTCTTTTTTTACAAAATACCCAACATCTTATTTTGGAAATGTTTTATTTTTGCATCCCTTTCGTATTAATGTATGCATGTTTATGTCATTAATATTCAGCTGAGAACACACATGTAAACACATATCTGTCCCATTATTATGGCAAGACAGATTCCACACATCTGCTTTATTAGCAGTGTTTTCTCCTCAATATTAACATGCAGGTGCTCTTGTCAGTAGTCAGTGCCTCTACTGCTGCTTGTTCTTCTTCTTTACAATTTACATTTACACATCGGCACACACACAAAGCCCCGCAAATTTCAAATAGTTTAAAGTACTCGCTGCATTCATTCAGCTTGGAGCATAAAAAGAGCCTTTATAGTGGAGGGGAAATTAGCAATGGTCTCCCTTTATGTGTGTGAGAAGCACCGCTTTGCCTGCGACGACTCCAAAACTGGAAGCAGTTCACCCAGCAAACGTTTTCTTTTTTTTCCCTCAGTGTGTGTGTGTGTGTGTATGTGTGTATTTGGTTAGTTACAGTAATTACGGCCCAATAACTGACAGCCAAAACCAGGCAGGAGAAAGTAGAAGGGGGCTGTTTTTCCTCAGTCACGCGCAGCCTCGCTGCCGAACATCTGCTGAGAGATTTGCATATTAATTAACCCATATTAACTCTAATTATTCTGGGAAATTATCAAATAAATTAAATTTTCTAATTTTAACCATTTTTCCCCCCTCTTCCCGTTGCTTGACGTGTGTCAGGGTAACATCAGGAGGCAAGGGGAAGCTCACCTGAGCTAGAATAAAAAATATATATTCTGCAAGCACTACCACCCCGACACACACATACACATGCACACATACATTTCCTCCCCCCTCTCTCCCCTTCTCTACCAACCTTTCCCCTCCTCTGTTCTTCTTCTCTGAATTCTCCCTCCCACTCTCCTGGCCTGGGAGTCCTGAGGGCAGCCAGGGGAAGCTTTTGTGTGTCTTTTTTATTCTTCTTCTTTGGCTTGTGTGACGAGGAGGAGGGGGGGGGGGGGGGGGGGGGGGGAGTGGGGAGGTTTACTTCGAACATTTGTTGGAGGCAGGAACATGTGTGAACTGGGGGAGGAGGAGGAGGGGGAGGGGGAGAAGGAGGAGTGTGTGTGTGTGGGGGGGGGGGCACAGATGGTGAATCCATGCAGGACCCAGCAAAGGTGGGACCTCTGAGCTGTTGAGCAAACCTTGAAGCTTTCTCTGCCTCCCTCTCCCTCCCCAGCCTGTTGCTCGGGCCTCCTCGGCAAATAAATGGGACTTTAATTGAATTAGAGTCAGAGCTGCTGCGAGGGTCTCCTCATGGACAAAACCCAGTAGCGATTTGACAGATGCGTGGCGACGTGCTGGAAGTTTCCCCATCAACGCAAAAGATCAGAATATATATATCTCAATTTCATTTCAACCTTTTTTGGCCCTAAAAGAGTAAAAGCTGACGTATTAGCCGGGGGTGACGGCCCACCTTTGCTGCCTAAAATAGTCAAAAACATTTAATTATGCACATAAATGTTCACTCCCTCTTTCCATGTAGGTGTAAACAGCAGATTTAAACCAATGTGGATTGTTTTAGTTACTGATGTTCATTATCAGGGTTCTCACCGTGCTGATGTTTGCAGAGAGTTTTGATATTTTATTTTGTTCTGAATTTGAAAATACTGAAAAAGAAAAGTTTAAAGAAAGAATAAAAGCATCTCTTATACACCCATATTATAAAACACTGTTTGTCTTCAACAACTCATATCAAACACACACACACACTCACTTCACTTTTCAGCAACACCCCTCCCCCCTCTCTATAGACATACACATGCACACACACACACTGCCCAGACAGACACACACACACACACACACACACTCCCAGGTTGCGTTTACACTTCACTGAGTTTTCACCATTCATCGTCTCTCCCAAGTCGCCCCCTCCCCTCACTGGCCCTCACCCTTCACTCTCTCTCTCCGTCTCTTTTCAGGGCTTTTGTTTGCCCTCTGCCACCGTCCTTTCACCGACTTGGCCCTGATTTGCCCCTTGTGCTCGATCGCACCATTATACCGAGACAAGATAGCACAAAATATCCAAACATGTCTGCTATTCTTTTGTCTGGCGTGACTTGTGTTTGAGTTCACTTCTAAACAACTCTAGTGTGGCTCGTTTGAAGGACAGTCCTTTTCCTGAGATTCATTTTTTTTTAAACATAGAAGTCATATTGTCTAATAAGGGATTCCAGTTTGGTTGCTCACTGAGTGTGGGTTAAGTTTCAGAAATGAGTAACAATCTGATGGAAGGACAATGAGTTTCCTGAGATTCATTATTGTAAACACAGAAGTCATATTGTTTATAAAAGTTTTCCAGTTTGTTGGTTAAGCTTTAGAAATGAGTAACAGTCTGTTTCACTTAAGTGATTTCAGCTTTAATTCAACTGTTGGATCTCAGTTCAGCTGAATTTCAATTTTAGTGTTATAAGGAAAAACACATCGAAAACATATCAATATCTTTTAACAGATATAACCACAATGAGAATTCAGTTTTTTAAATGGGGATGTTTAATTTTCCAAGACAGTACAACAATAGGTAACAAAATGGGAAAATGAAATAAAACAAAATGGGCTAAAAAAAAGTGATGAAGCAGAGATAAAAGATACCATCAAGGCCATTTAAACTGTGTAAAAGGCTTAGTTGTTTATGTACGGATGAGGTAATAGTCTTGCAGTAGATGTGAGGTTTCCTTCAGACAGGAGTAAGACTTACCCGGGGAAGTGTTTAAACAGTTGCATAGAGGAACAATGGCAGACAAAAGGTCATCATAGAATCCCCTACTGCTGGCCATAGCCACAAGGCAGCGACCTCGCTTCCACCTTAATGCCCTCCCACATACACACACACATATATACACACACACACACACACGCAAACGCAGACACACTGACTAACAGAGCGCTCCTGCTTACCCATCTCCCTCGCAGCCATCCAGGTGATCTGCTTGGCTCACATTCATGAGACAGGGAGCGAGCGCGAGCAGTTATCGTCCAATAGGGAGAATGTCCCGGCTCATTATCGGCGTAGGAGGCCGAGCGTGTCACCTGGAGCTAAGCCTCGACACTCGACTAAAAAAGTCAGCCGGGGTTAGCGTGAGAGTGCGAACGTGGGTGTTAGTCATTCTCCCCGCAGCGATCACCTCTACCGTTGGCCTGTCGAGCACAAAGAGCTCTCTGTCTCCGGCTCTGAGACTCAAGCAGTTAATATACAAGTTAAGTTATAATAGCTTATATAAGTTAAGATATGCTGCAAATTGGAGTTTCCGTTTTCTCTCAGATTTAAATGTTGGTGAGAAACCTTGATGCTAAACACGTGTCACTCTTGTCTTTGTAATGAAATCTGCTGTCAGCAGCCGGCAGGTTGCCATTCTGTGCAACTTGTTGTTGCAAATTGCAGCTTTGTTTAATTTAAAAAAGTGAAGTAAGGCTGCTTTCCAACACATATGACCATACTTCGGTTATTTAAGGACTTTGGAACCAACGCTTGGATGTTAAAGAAAAACGTACATGTGTTTGCACGGCTTGAACTTTTAACCAGGCTCTTTACATTTCATAGGCTTCAAAAAAATAACACCGTCTTCACATCTAAAAGACGTAAATAGATGTAAATTCCTCTATCAAAGACTCCCTACAGGTGTGAACACAAGCTCATTTTCAGACATTCTGTTTAGCATCGTACTCTCTCAGCTTGAAAGAAAATCACCGCGCACATACCGTACATACAAAGTTTTTTGACAAACACATGCATGGGGTCAGCATCAAAGGCACAAGTTGGTGGCCGCGTATTCCTCCGAGTGACTTTGGGTGTCTTTGAATGCAGCATGTGGTCCGACAACTGTTGTCAGAAGCACACACACGAAGTGAGTTATCTCGGGGTTTTTTGCAGGAGTCGATTATGACTCCAAACATTAAAGGCATTTTTGATCAGTGGAGCCATTCGTTCACTGTCAAACCTGATGCTTTGTAAATACAATCATTTTAGATTTGGTCTTTGTTTCCCGGGCACTAAATTAATTCCACTGGCTTCTCAGTATCTGCAGAATATAACTGTCACAGCTCAAGTATTGCTTGTGCCATTGTTTTTTTTTTTTTCTTATTTATTTATCTTAATCAAAGAAATGATGAGATTTTAATAAGACTTTCTCCCTTGCTCTGTGGTTCTCTCTCAGGCTGTCATTGCTGATGCTTCTAGCCATTCTAATCAATATACAATATTCCTCTCCTCTCTGTACTTTTTTTGTGAGTGACAGAATAATACGAGGCCTGTGAAAGGGTTATGTCAAATAGTTTTAAACCCAATATTAAACAAGAATTGCGCTGTTACATGTGTCATTTTAATTATCTGCAAAACTCAAGTCAAAGGGGCTCCTTTTATTTACCTTAAATGGTGGGAGAGATTAAAAAAAAAGAGAGAGAGAGCGAGAAAGAAAAGCAAACAGGTAGCAACAGTTTGTAAAAATGTCAGTCGTAATTGCTTTTGTTGAGGATGACACTTAAGGTAAGAAAAGCAGAGGAGAGGAGAGGCATTTGAGAAGTAAACATTATCTTTTCTTTGTCTTTCTCTCTCCTCAGCAACACAAAAGGCCGATTAAGAGCGAGGTTTTCGGGCGGGAGATAACTGCCTGCGAAATATTAGTAGGTTAGAATTACTTTGTTGCGTGACACAATACCAATAGATGCTTCATGCTCAGAGAGGGAGAGGCTCTTGTCAACGGTGGCACCTAAACAATGGCGGCTTTCTTGGCGTTAATACTACGCGTTTGACTTGATGAGCACCCCACTGTCATTTTGCCTTCTTGGAGGTATACGTTGAATGCGGAGGAGACAGCTGACGTTCGGGGGAAGATTGCGTCTACTGTAGCTCTCAGAGACAGTTCAACGCCCCCATGCTTGAATTTGTTCAGAAACTTGAGGACAAGACGACACGAGAGACGAGGGAAAAAACAGCAGCAGACAGGAAAATGGTTCAAAGTGTTGACAAAAAATAAAATGAAAGCTCCACTTTGTTTCTCCCGGATTTACTTTGCCCTGAAAGTTTGTTGGGGAAGGTCCACGCACAATGCTGCATTCCCTCATTCCCTACGTGGGAGTATAGAAGTCAGACCGGTGTGCGTTGCCGTGGTGGATGTGTTACTAAACAAAAAGAAGCTCCCTCGCTCCTTTTATTGGGGAAGAATAGGCCCTTTAAAACCTGTCCAGCCTTAGATAATTTCATTCAGCCAGCCCCTGCTCCTCCGTCATTGAATCTGCATCCAGAGATCAGGTTCACAGCGACGGGTTGATAGCTTCCCAAGCCTCTTGGCCCTTTGTTCTACCAGCCCCGCGCTGCTGCCCCCTCCTCTGGAAGTTGGGGGTACACAGAGCTGATGGGACATTGCTAAGGAAAGTTCAAAACCTCAGGGTTGAAGGGGCACGGAGATTTCAAAATGATTGTTTTATAGTTTTTAAGGGACTTGCGAGCTGAGAGATTCTTAGGTTTTTAATGATTCGATCATCTAGATGTTTGACGTTAAACAGGTAAACTTTTCTCGTTCCAAAGACGTATATATCAATAAAGGGCACAATATCAGCCGTACCAAGGTTGATGTAGACCACCCAGGAATTCCTAACGTCTCTCTCCACTCCTGGGTCTCCAGCCTCGGTTGCCTTTTTTGTCATCTCCAAGGAGCATTACTGAGTCTGAACTTGCCTAAACCCTTGTGATCACACCTCTTGAAAAGGTTTTGTTTCCTCCGTCGATTGGTATTCGAGGCAGGTCACTGCACTCCCACCCTCCTCCTCCCCCCCTCTTGCCTGCCTGCCTGCCTGCCACCCCCCCCACCCCCACCCCTCGCCTCCCCTCCCACATTTGAAAGCCCTGTTTTCATTTTAATTTGCACCTGTTGTGCAGTTGTTCGCTGAAGGCAAGTGCAGACCAGTCAATCGTACGGAGACGTGTTAGGAGGAGATGTGGGGAGGATTATCTTTTCATATGTATAATGTCTTCAGAAATGTCATGCGTGAACTTCATCTTGTTGCCGCTCTTGATTCTGGGAAAGTTCAAGAGGCAGAGACACTTTCAGGCCTCAGTAGCTATAATTTTGCCCAAAAAACAGCCTCAATTAAGCTTGTTGATTTCTTACGGGGTCACAATGTGAGGCATTTAGCATATTTTACACTATTTATGCACAAATATTAAAACATGACGTGGAATGTCAAAGCTATTAGGTATAAATCTGTTGATTTTCACCAAAGACTCTGCTGACTTACGGCCCTTTTTATTACTCAGAAACATAAATTCAACTGAAGCACGTTAAAAAAAGCCTTCACCTTCACTATGGCGACTCTAACTCGGGGCCCTCCCATGATTGGCTCTTACCGCAGAACATTCTTGTACAAGCTGCCAATGAGGTGTGTCCCCATGCCATGCTTCTGGCTCGCCTAGTGCTCCATCTGCACTCCTCCAATAAGTCCTCTGACGTCCTTTTCTGCCACGATTTACGCTGCGGCCGATGGCTGCCGATGGCGGTGACTAATTTGCACGCGAGCCACCTTTGATTGAGTTCACAGCCCTTATTTACAGGCCGTCTATTTTAGGAGAAGCAGGCATATGTCTGGGACCTGAGTGTTGTGGAACCAGGCGTGCTCTGCTGATGCTGAGTTTTGAGTGTGTGTGTGTGTGTGTGTGTGTGTGTGTGTGTGTGTGGTATGTATGTCAGCCTACCTCCCTGAATGTGTGCACTCAATCGGCCTGGAGGCCCGGGCGTGTTTTTATATTTTCATATGTTTGGAAACATTTATATTTATGTTCATGGTTCACTGGCAATGCAAATGTGAAGACATCCGAAGGGTACGCACAGTGAATAATCTAAATTACTATAGGTTAAGCCTTTTGTATGCATAGCAACGACATTTGTAATATTGCATGTGTTATGTGGTGCATCTCAAACGTGACGGGTATGCTGCCGGAGCAGAGCCGTCCTGAAAGGTGCAGCTCGTTGGCATCCAAGGCATGCGAGCAGGACTGAAAATTAGTGGCTATTTTGGCTCGCATCTCCTCGACAGCTGTCTGCCTACCGCTGTGGTTCAGTCACAAATTCCAGACGCGGATGCTGTAATTGGGGTGTAACCCACAAAAAAAAAAGAAAAAAAAAGAAAAGCGCCTACGCCTTGGAAGAGGCAGTGATGTGGGGTGACCTTTTTAATCTGGGAATACACCTCAATTTCCAAAACAAGTCGCAAACCCTTTTCAGATTCCTCTGCCATTTATGTTTGGAGTTTAATGACTGAGCTGACAAGTATAAAAACAGTGTATGCCCACATTCCTTTATCAGTACCACTACAAGCTGCCAACACTCGATTGTTCATATGAAACATCCTTATTTCTCTGCAGTCCTCTCCCGTTACTGACCACACACGTCCTTTGTGTTACAGCTCTCAACTATGAGAACGTGGTGGAGACAGGCTCGGAGACAGAGGAGGAGGACAAGCTGCCGGTGTCCGAGGAAGACCCCCTGATCAACGGCACGGGCAGCCCAGCCAGCCTCACCAACCCGGAGGCCTCGCCCCACGCCGAGAGCCACGGCCTGCTGACCAAGGAGGAGGAGGACGACGAGATGCGGGACAGCGGTGTGGAGCACATCTGGCCCGACAACGACATGCTGAGTGCCTCGGTGGATGGTACTGGTAAGTGTCTCAGATCAGATGGTGGAGAGATCGAGTTAATGTCGTTGTTAAAGAAAAGATTCCCCAACTAAAAGGCAATCTGATGATTTCTTAATTAAATCAGGGTTTCAGTGTAGACTGTTGTCTTGAATGACAAAGAGAACATGTAGAGAGATTTGTTCCTAAGTGAGATTTCCATTACGAATGATGAAGAAAAGGTATTGCACAAAATTCAAACAACCAAATTTTCAATATTTCTCACAGATGTGTCTCAAGAAATACCTTAAAAACACTTCTAGCTTTTGTTCTATCTGCTTCACCAGATATGTGGGATTCAGGTGATCTGTCAATCACAGGAACTACCACTAAGCTGACTTTCAGACACTCCATTGCGACTGTGTGCACATCCTGCCACTCGCGGTGTCGTCTTATGCCGTAAACCCCACCCATCTGGTGCCCGAGTAGACTTAAACAAACCCCGCCAAGCGCCATGCAAACACGACTTGAGCCAGGTCTGATGGTGAAGCCCTGATGATGCTCCCTCAGCAGACAGACATGATAAACAGTTTCTCTGCGGGCGACAGAGACCATTTGGTTCATGCTTAGAGAAAAGTCCTGCTCTGAGCCAAACAACAAAAAAATATTTACAGTAATGTATAACCTCACAAAAAAAAAAAAAGAAAAAAGAAAAAGCCTGTGAGCTGCAGGAAATGAAAAGCACTCGGAGGTGAGAATGTGGTTGATATGATTCAATGTTTCAGTCTCCAGATTCCGCAGGAGACGCGAGACACGCAACGTTACTTTTAGTCAAACTGTGTGCGCGTTTACGGCATTTCAACAACCCCCAACAGTGACTGATGCCATGTGATACCTCCTCCCTAACAAGCTGCTTAATCCCCAGCAGGTGATACCTTCACCCAACTTGACTGACTTATCGTCTTTTGTTGAGCAACGCCGATTGCAGGGGCTCCAGTCACGGATGCTTGAAAGATAAATACTTTTAATTAGGGGGCAGGGTATAATCATTAAAGGAAGCCAGACTGCTGCAAAAAGTCATTAACAATCTTAAATGAAATTTTTATTTTTATGATAGCCATTTACATGTATAATAAGAGTCAATGATTCTTGGAAGCATGTGACAGGAACAGAGTATGGCGAGAAGTCATGTAAGACAGCCCATTTAAATGAGCTGGGCTCCGCTATTCATTTCTGCTAATGAACTAGCTGTGCACAGTGCCGAAAAACGGGGGAACATTCAGCAGTCTTAAATTTTAATATGGGGGAAAATTGCACATTTATTAGGGATGAAAAAAAAACTTAGTGGGTATCAACATTTGCTTCTCCTAAATAACATTGGCTCCTTAAGCGGGGGGAAGAAAGGAAAGACAGTTTGGTAAATATATCAAGATAAAGGATAAACAAGCTGTCGTTGCATACGGTAATTGTTTATTTGATAAAGACCCGTGGTGCCATAATGTCTGTAATTCAACTATGTTGCAATTCCCAGATAATATGCTTCTTGTGTGATAAAGTGTCTGACATATTTCAGAGAGCAAGTCAAGTTCATTAGAGCATTTGGGAGTCTCTTTCCCAATCTTGCGGGTGCTGTGTTTCCCAGCCTGTTTTTTTTTTTTTTTTTTTTTTTTTCTTCCTCGGTGCCTAAGTGTCTACAGTGATACCTCAGCACATAACTTAGGCCTGAGATAAGTTAGCACCCTCCCTCCCTCCTAATCGCACTGATTTGGTCGTCACTACTCTATCAAGAGTTTTTACATAGGTCTTGAAAGTGTGAGTGACTGTAAAACCGATTGCAGGTCTTCAGAAAGTTGCAGTAAAAGCCCCAAAAATGTCATCTTAAAAACACAAACACACTCATGTATTGTGGAGTTGTCTTTAGCTGCAGTGCAACACAGCCTCGATGATTTTCTGAGACATAATTACTGCATGTAAAAAGGAGGAGGAGAAAAAAAAAAAAGAAAAAGTTTATCACCGAGCCTCTTCTGATTCCAGGGCACAATCAGAGTCTTGTGTCTGGCGTTGTCCTTGACATTCCTTCATCCCACAGTGAGGCTGGACACGATGTGCTGGAAAGTATGACATCATTATCACTGACAGACATTTTCAAATAAATCACCTGCGTGCTGCCTTTGCCCTTTTTTAAACTCTTAAGGGCGTCGGGAGGATTTCTGACTGAACGCTGCTGTAATCACAGGCTGTAGAAATCCCACTTTTTCCCTCATGTTCGTTGGACTGCGGAAGCATCTCCGCTCAATCCCGGAGACGCATCATCTGAAAACACAAAATCTTTCTTTTTCATAACATTCGTGCCAAAGTTGGCCTTCTGTTTGTCATAAAACAGTGGTTCTTGTTTTCTCTGCGCATTTGTCAGGTTTTTATGTTATTAATTTTTTCCATATTTTTCATTAAGTGCAGCGATTCTGATGCTTTTCACCCTGCCAAGAATGGAAATTCATTGGCTATTCTTTGGCTGTAAAATGCTCAAATCTGAAGTGATGGAGCACTGACACAAAATATCTACTCCTGACAACTTCAGTCTAAAAATATCACAACTGGCATCAGCTTTCAAAAACATGTTTTAATAAAAATCGTGTTTCGTTTCTGAGATTGTGAGACCATGAAGCGCTTTGCTTCAACTTGACAGATTCAGGATAAATGAGGTTAAATGCACAAAGGCAGAACTTTAAAGCGCCTGCGACTGCGGTGACCAGCCATAAAAGTAGGAATGTTTTCAAAATAAACAGCATCAGAGCTGCAATGAAAATAGGTGGAATTACGGTCTGGCCAAGGTATTCTGGACTCCTCCTGGGTCCGGAGTCGGCTCTCAGACCTCAACATCGCTCTTCAAGGAGGTGTGTACCTTACCGCCTCAGGTCCTCTGTGATTTACTGCTGACAAAACACACTTTTCCAGCATTTAGTGGACAGTTTCATCCAAAATGCTTTCCATGACCAAGAATAGGCACATATTTGTGGCATAAATGACTCCAGAAGAAATCAAATCCCTCTTTTCTTCCCTTTCTTTTTACGTTGCTTGAAACTATTTTTTCACGATGTGAAAATTTTAGATCCTTTTCTATGAGATAAAATGGTGAAATTGGTCGTTTCCTGTAAAAAAAAAAATCTTTGTGTAAACGAGGCTCTGCAGCAACGTTCATGTCTTTTCTTACTGCCACCCAGTTTCACCACAATGACACTTTGTCCCATTTGAATGTAGTTCAGGACTGGCATGGATGCATGCATGTATGTGTGCCAGAGGCCATAGCAGAGAGGTGTATGTGGTATTAGCCTACCTCCTGCTGGAAGCAGCAGTCCCTCCCTTCAGACCACAGATAACAAAAGTTGTCCAAGGTAAATAGGGGAGAGTGGAGGGCCAGTAAATCCCACTGGTCATCCCCTTGCGTCAGACCAAAAGTATGCAGCCAAATTTGATTACCCAAAGCAAACACGGTGCCTACGAGGACACAGAAATGTGAGGGAGTTTTTTACCGTGTTCAGCGGGAACTGGGGGAGGTTTTCATACATGCTGATATCTGATACTTGTGGGTATATTTTAATCTGTGGTGGAGGTTTTTTTTTATCTGTTTTGTTTTGTCATAGCTTAATTTATGTTGTTTAAAACCCATTTATTTTCTCGTACTGCGCCTGTGGTTTAGATGCAGTTTGGCAGACGTGCAATCAAATGTACAGAAAAAAACAGAAGAGGAAAAAAAAATCCTAGCAAGGGGAAAGTTAAACTAGGACATACCCGTCCAGAAGAGTCTGTCATTATTCTCTGGAGCCATTGACAGGGGTATTTATCATTTCACCGCAGAAGCCAAATCTTTAATTTCAAGACAACCCTGAATTGTGAGCCTCAGAAAGCATTCCACAACTATTAAGCCCATTGTTTCCAACTAAAAATAAAAATTCTTTTTGCTTCTGGCTTTTGTGTAGAGTAATGTAAGCAGGATAACATTATTATCAACAATACACCCACCACCTTTCCTGTAATATCTCAGCCAGGTTTCTCAATGTAGGCGCTCATCCTGGTTTAATAGCCAAGGGATAGTCAGATACATCAGATCCTGCTGTGGACGGGTAAAAAAATAAAAAATCTTCACAATGCAACACTTGTAACGTCCTTGCATGAGCAGCAGAGCAAGAACAGATGCGTGTAAGGCACACAATGCAGGTTTTTTGTTCCTTTTTTTTTTTTTTTTTTTAATACCAAGCCCCCATGTTCTCGGAAGCACCTTGATTTAATTTTTACAGCAGAGGCAGGAAGGAGGGACCAGGGGCTCCTTAAGCTGATTGTCCAGTCAGTGTCCTCCTGTCGACCGTGGAGGGATGAATTTGTCAAAGGGGGGTTTGTTTATGAGCCCGTCAATCCACCGTTTATTTACAGCTGCCTCACCTGTGCCAGGACAATATCTGCCCGTCTGCACAGACTGGGTGCCATTATCCTGATTGGCAGTAAGAACCTGGTCTGTTTAAACCAAGGCTCCTGGAGGTTTAGCTATTCAAACATTTCTCTGAGGCAGGGCGTCTTTGGGACAAATAAAAAATCAGAACGGTTGAGGGTCAGCTGTGGGTGGGCGGAGCCAAGAAAACAGCACATTTTCCGAGTCTGAAAACTTGAATGTCCACAATTTAACAGTCACGTTTATTAAATCAGAGAGGTCACAAGACAAATGCTCTCCACCCTGTAGTATTATCTGTGAAAGGCTTTGATATAATAGCCTCTTGTTTTTACTGTTTCATTTGACTTCTTTCAACATTCTTCACCAGAAAACATGAATTCTTTGGCTCCACCCACCTGAGGTTTATCCAACCAATGAGGTTATTTCTGCCTCCAGAGCAGCTCTGCCCCTCAGAAATGTTTGTGCAACTAAAACTGTTAATTTGTGGTTGAGGGTTGTATTCTTTTTAGTTAGGAGCAAGGCGCTAACTCTCTGCCAGGGGTTGTGGGAAATCAAAAAAATGTGTGCGCTCACAATACTCCAGGCAGCTTTGGATAAAAGCATCCACCAAATGACATATGATAAAACAAGCGTGATCCTGCATGCAGAGGATTGCAGCGGCGTCACAGCCAGGGAGTAATAAGCTCAGCCTGCGTGTTGGCTGGAGCTCTGTGATTGCTCAGGTGGATGTGCTCCATGTTGTATTTAATCGCTCTGTTTGGCGATTGAAGCTTTCTTCGCCTCCCCCACCGCTTGTTGTCATGTTAAAGGTAAATAAGTCACTGTCTGGCCCAGATGATAGCATTCATTAAGCATGCCGAACAAAGCAGCGGCGTGCCGCGATGCACAGTGGTGCCTTTATTGCTTTCTCTATACCTTCTTCTTAAAGGCCTCATTGTCAGCGTTTGTTGCTTTGCACACAGAGGTACTCGCCCTCCCTCCTCACCCCCACCTCCTTTTTCTTCTTCTCTGTTTCTGTGCAGATGAAATAAAAGATGATTTTGACACCCTGGGGCCTGATGCCACTTTGCAGGCAGTGGGAAACGGTACAGGTGAGTTGACTCAAGATGTTGAATGTGATTTTTATAGCTGTGAAATCCTCCTGTTTTACTAGGAGAGCACAGAGAGTATTTGACTTTGTGTCCATTACCTCAGTTGCGACATGATTCCCCAACCTTTTTGTCTCGTGAGCCCTGCTTGTAGCCTCTCATCACAGCTTGTGATCAGTTCAACCAAAGAATGGTTTTTCCTGGTCAGATTTTCCTTTTTAGACTTTTCAGGGATTAACATGGAAAGATTCACTGTAATACACACACACACACATACACACACACACACACAGACATAATATTGTGTAGCAGAAGTATGTCTGTGCTGCTTTCTTATCCATTCATCATCCAATGACACCTGAGATTTATCTCCCCTTTGGGGGTTCAGACTCCAAGTTGTTAGCGACCACCTCTTTAAAATAACAAGAACAAAACAATGACATCTAAAAACTGTGAGCTGTAATTAGAGGGAAAATCTTGTCCTGCTGACACAGTGACCACTAAGACAAATCCCTGGGTGTTTATGGGCAGCTTAAGTGATTCTAATGTTTATAACCTGTGATTATACGTGCTGTTTTCAGCCTCCCTGGTTAGCTGAGTGAGTCTTTGCGTGTGTTTGTGTCCCGTCGCCTGCTCCCGGTGGAAGCAAAACCCTACCTGCCATTTTTCATTAAGCCGCCAGAGCTGATTTGCAGCCACACACCCCTTCCCTTCCATGATATCATCCTGGCCACCATGACAATTGGCCCCGGATGCTGTTATGGTAAACCAAACTCACCCCACAGAACGCCATGCAGCCCTTCCTCAGAACCCTCCCTTCAGCTTTAATTACTTTTACTTTATGCTCGTCGTGGTGTTTTATTCTTCACTTTTTTTTCCTTCTCTCTGATCTGAAAATTCAAGCATAGCAAATGTTTTCCATTTTGACTGCTTAAAGGACTTTTGGAAACAATACCGTTGCACTGCAATGGAAGCTCCCTGCCACCAGATCACATATGATTTCATTTAAAGACATGAGCAGTTTGATCACGTCCTGGTGCCAAAGCACACTTTGATCCAGGTGATTTCCTCCTTCACTGAAAGAAAAGTCGGTCGTTTCTCCTTAAAGAAACACGTCGCATTTGTATTTTTCATTCAGAATGAGTCAAAAAGAAAAGCTAAGGTCATTTTATTCAGCTGAATGACAGAGAAGGTTGGTAGGTTGCATCGACTGAAACTAAAACATAAAATAAACAACATTTCATTCCCCTGACGGTTTTTAGGTCGAGGTCCAGAAAACTGATTGCACCAAGCCGCACCCTGGTCAATCACCACTCCATCTTAAATAACCACTTAAAAAAAAAGAAAACTATCATCACAACATTGACTCTCTCGCAATTATCTTAGCAGTCTTCAGAAGCCACAAAGAATCACCTAATGAGAATGCTGTAAATTATGCTATCACGGTTATCAAAAGCGATCCATTGGCACCGATGACATTTCGGTGCCATTTTTGACAACCAAATATCTACTACCTTGACCTTTCGCAAATTGGACCGCAAAGTCATCACGGCCTAACAAATCGCTCTTTAAACCTCACCTTGGCTCACAGTCTAAAAGCCTAATTAACAGGGGATGAAGTCTGATGAGACTTCACTCGGTTTTTTCGGTGCAGCATAGCCAAACAGCCTCCAGAATCTCTAGGATGTAAACAGTGTGTGAGTACGAAAGTGTGCGTGTGTATGTGCGTGTGTGTGTGTGTGATTTTTGAAAGTCGGCCATCCCCTTGACTAATGAAGGCTGCTGATTTCTTTTAGCTCCGGTTTGTTTTTGGAGGCAGCTATCTCCACACTGCAGCTTAAGAGTTTCCCTGAAGAGAGGGGACTGGGAAATAATTTGAGAAAACGCATTGTGTGGCCTCAGCACTTTGGCTGGCTTAAGATACATTCTGCTCAGCTATGGCAGAGCATGTCTTTCTCTCCCACCCCCCCAGCCCCACCCCCCCTCCTCCTCTTTTTTTGCGCTGGTTTGTGGTTTGGCCTTGGTAATCTGTTCAACACAGAATCAACAAAAGCCACAGTCTCTTGATTGACCTTATATGTGAAAGTCGATACAAAGAAACGTGGCTCTGTTGCTGATTAAGCCGGGCTTCTGCATGTATGTATGTATGAGTGTGTTTTCTTTTTATTTCCTAAACTCAGAATCAGATTTTATGTCATGAGTAAATTAGGTCAGTGAAGTTTTTTTACACGTTGTTCTTCAGCAGCTCATGGTAGCGCATTTATCTCTTGACTTTTGGCCGGATTAAGTTACAATTCTTATTTTAGCCGGCATGGCGTGACAAGCAAACCCAGTAATTTAGATGTATTCTCCCCAAAGCACGGCTGTAATGTTTTAGGGTGGCTGTCCTCATCGCATTTCCACCAAGATGTTCCCAATATCCTCCTGTAAGACATTTCTCTGGGGAAGAAATGAATCCAATGTATTCCTCCCCCTCTCTCCCTCTCTCTCTCTCTGTTGGTCTCCTCCTTCACTGTCTCTCTCTCTCTCTCTCTCTCTCCTCCTCCCCTTCAGTTAAGAGCGTCGATTGCACTTCAGAGTTTGAGGACTTCTTTGCCAAGCGGAAGCTGGACGACAGCGACAGCCACGTGGTGAGCATCGCAGAGTACCTGCAGCGGGGCGACACCGCCATCATCTACCCGGAAGCCCCGGAGGAGCTGTCCCGCCTGGGCACGCCGGAGGCCACTGGACCAGAGGAGAACGGTACGAATCCTGTCAGGGGGGTCGGTGGGCGGGGTCAAAGATGAAAGCACTGGGAGACCGTGGGTTCAACTCCTCAGAGTGACCAGATAATTTAGGGAAGGAAGGTGAGACGGAAAGTCAGCAAACTTACTCAGACATGTCAGTTAGCTTCTGTTAGCTAACATTAGCCACAATAAGCCACTGGTCATACCAGACTAGGAAATACTGTAGCAGCAAAACTGCTGAGTGTGTTGAAATTAGATGTTTTATTACTCATTCATTTAGCTTTTTGTTTTTAATTATGAAACTATTATGAGCGTGTAGCGTGACCGTTGCATGAACGTTGCAGTAACAGGAGCAAAGGCCAGCAAAGGTTAAAAAAAGAGAAGGGAAAGGCGTCTGGACGGGGCAGCAGCTCTTCCCGCTGACACGACTGGGCAGCTGTTGGTCCCACAGATTCACTGGATGCCTTGGTGTTTACCTACAGTCTTAAGCAACAGCTGGGCAGGGGCTTGAAATCAGATAGTGCACCTCTGAAGCTCCCCGGAGGGAAAGAGCTGAGGGGGGTTTTGAATTGGAACAGGCTCATGATTCATGATTCATGCTTCAGACATGATGAACGTATCAGCGAGAATGGCATTAAAAAAAAGTGTGGGCAGTTTAAAGCAATTAGGGAGGCACGAGGAATTACGTGTGTGTGTCAACGACTTTGTCCACTTGTGATTTTGTATATGTATCTAAGTGTTTGTGTACATAAAGGGTTGTTTGCCTGTTTGTTACTATGTCAAGGAAACTGAGACTGAGTGGGGTGCGGTAAGTGAAGCTGCACAAGTGTGTGTGTGTGTGTGTGTGTGTGTGTGTGTGTGTGTGTGTGTGTGTGTGTGTGTGTGAGAGGAGTCGGGAGGAGGTCGTAGTGCAGCGGATGCCAGCCTGACACTGTGGCTCTCATGTGGAGCAGATTGCAGAGATAACTCCCATACCACTCTGGGCAGCCCGCCCGTTAGCTGCCATTGATTCGCTGACCTTTTGGCCCGCTTTCCCTTCCCCTTCCTCCTCCTCCTCCTCCTCCTCCCGCCCTCCCCCCCCCCCGACCTCCTCCCGCTGTCTCCTGTGCAGACCTGCCACCTGGAACGCCAGATGCCTTCGCCCAACTGTTGACCTGCCCCTACTGCGACCGGGGCTACAAGCGTTTGACATCGCTAAAGGAGCACATCAAGTACCGTCATGAGAAGAACGAGGAGAACTTCGCCTGCCCCCTGTGCAACTACACGTTTGCTTACCGCACTCAGCTTGAGCGGCATATGGCCACACACAAGCCAGCAAGGGATCAGGTGAGGGCGATTTTCAGTTTTTTTCTTCGTCATCCCTTCCCTTCTCTTTCCATTTTTCCTCCTCCTCCTGTTTCTATCCCCTGTTTCATTTCATTTCTAATGTGCTGTGATCCCTCTGAGAAGAGAGATCATTTTTTCTGATTGGCAATCATTATTAATTTTTCATGGCATTTTGAAGATGCAGATCCTTTAATGGTAATAACTTTAATTGAGGCCCTAAATGGTTTTTTGATGGCCCTCCCTGATATGATTTTCCAGTCTCATGTTCACGATCGAATGATTGTGTTAATTTCCAATTTGGAAATTTTTATCAGCTCCTTAACTTCACTTCACTCCTGGCCTTTAATGTTCTTCTGGTGCAGCCTGAAGTCGTAGCACTCCATCAAACTCCACCCCCCCCCCACCCCCCCTTTCACTTCTAATTTCATGCACTGCATAAACATCTGTGTATACTTGAATTTTCTCGAGCGATTTATATCCTATATGTCTGAAATATAATGTGAATCTGCTGGCAGTTGGCATGAATCACCTTAAAGTCCTGTGAGGTGAAAACACATCCAGCAGTCACGGGTGTTTAACTCGCTTGTCAGCTTTAAGTTGAAGATGTGGGGCGAGATAGATTGTGGCAAAAAAAAAAAAAAAATTGCACGCTTTCAGAGTTTTTGCACATTGGGGGATAATTATAACTTCTCAACGAACTAAAATTGGAGCAGTAAATTTTAAAGTAGATGGAGTCTGTGTGGATGATTATAACTAAAGGATTTGTTTTAAAAAAAATGCAACAGTTTTATCAAAGGCCTTAAGTTAAGCTCTAAAATGTGATGAATCTAACTTTGTGATTTAGATGTACAGTGAAATGTAGCGCTGAAAAAGGAATTTAAAAAGAATTCATTGAATCCAGGAAAAAGGTCTTAAATTTAGTATTTTCTGTTAGTCTGTCATGTATTACATGACCACAGGTTGCTTGTTACACGACAGAATAACTGCTGCACTGATGGATTTTGGATTTTTTTTTCCTTTTAAAATATTAGTTTCACTTCTTTGATAATTTTCTCACAGACATCCTCCGCTAGAAAAACCTTGTAATCTACAGTAATGTTAAATTCAGGAAAAAAAAATGATCCATTGAGCCAATCACAGATGATATCATGTACCTTGATGCTTTGCGTGGTGTTCGGTCCCAGGTCGCGGGTG
The DNA here is from genome assembly GCF_021018895.1 of Seriola aureovittata. Taxonomy (NCBI): domain Eukaryota; kingdom Metazoa; phylum Chordata; class Actinopteri; order Carangiformes; family Carangidae; genus Seriola; species Seriola aureovittata. The sequence continues at coordinate 733,829 of NC_079387.1, read as the reverse complement.
TTGTGCTCTCTGAAGCGAGGATGACAAGCTCAGACTGTGGCTGATTTGATCAGATGTCAGCAGCCAGCACTTTCACCTGATCTACCAGCTGGGTGTAAACGTGAGCAGATGGGCCGGCCGAGTGAGCCGCTGTCCCAATCCTCATATTACAATGCTGTTGCTGCTCCCCCCCCCCACCACCAGAGTCGAGTCAGTGGCAAAAGACTCCTATACAAGTGCTGCAGGTCCTTCCACAAAGCCGGTTATCTTGATTTGTAAATTAGCTGGACTGTTTAAATGGTAATCCTCGAGGTGATGGCTTACTCCTTTGATTTTTTTTTTTTTTTTAAGGCTGCAGTTAGGTTCTCTGTAGGAGGCGCTCTCTTCTTTGTCATATCAAGTCATGACATCTATCGCTGCTCGTACTGCTCGTAAGACAAACCAGCAAGAAAATCTATCACTCCCTCATCAACGTGTTTAAAAGACAGAGAGAATCTAAATGAGCATGCATTTATGTGAAAATGTACATTTGGTAATTAATAACTAACTGAAGAGCAGTCAGATTAACATAAAGAATAACGTCCTGATAGGTAATCGTGTGCCATGTTGTTCTGTCTTGTATGTTTACAAGCCTTAATACTCCTCCTCCTCTTAAGCACTTAGCTGAAATATGACTAATTAGAGGTTATACATATGCAAACATCCAGTCAGGTCCCCGCCCACAATCAGCAGTGGTGGCGTTCACACTGACAACGAGCCATGAAGGAGTGATGGAGCATTTTGCCGGTGCCATTCACAATTAAGAGCTGCTGAGCGATTGTGTCATATTAGCAGTGGTGGCGAGACTAAACTTTACCGGGCAGGGGTCCTCAGGGGGGAAGTAAGGGGATGGCGGCGGAGGTGGGGGCACTGAAGCAGCTGTTGCTGTTTGTTTATGCAACTCAGCAACATACGAGCAGTGGGGTCCCTCTCCGGCGCTTGGCGGGGCCCCCGACTCTCCCTGCTTGATCTTTGAAGGTTGGGGCTGTTTGAACAATTCCTCCCAGTCCTCCCAGTGTCCTGCGCGCCACCATCTGTCTCCCCAGGAATGTGGGTAGAGTCAGCACACACCCCAGCATTTGTCAAGGCTGAACTGGGAGGAGGGAGTTGCTGTGTTTTCCCCCTAGCGAGCTCAGAGAAAATGTGTCTTTTTTTTAAATTTTTTTTATTTACTAACTATTTAACGTCCTCACCTCCCTCTTGGAATTAATTGTTTTGTGAGTGACGAGCCAGGTTTACACACCCAGTGTTGTTGTTGCCGGGTATTACATTTTGATTTTTTTTTTTCTTTTTGGCTTTTCGGAGATCAGGCCTCGTTTGAATTGCAAATTTGATGGATTGCAACTGATGTTTACCTTTGAACAGCGAATCAAGGCAGGGCCTATACGCTCTGTTCTGTATCCTAAGATTATTAAAGAGACATTTGAGGTTTTAAAAAAAAAAAAAAAAGCTGCAATTACTGCAAGACATTTGAGGCTGTTCTGAAAAAGTACAAAGTGTAATTTAAATGGTGTGAATACAGGTATGCAGGGTGAAAGAGCTCACAGATGATTGTGAATACCTTTTAGACTGATTAGGCCCAAATTAATTGAAAAGTAGATCAGATCGGTGGTTGTAATGAGGGGGAAACTCTCTCTCTTTTCATTTATTCTATTTTCTGGGCTGCCAAATTCTAAAGGCATGCCTCCTTTGGCTAAGGAGCCAGGAAATTAAAAAGTATGTGATTCTCTCTGTTATCACCGCCGCTGCCTGTAGTCGCTCAACGGAGGTGGGAGTAGAAAGCCAGGAGGCTTCATTGGCTACAGGAGCTGTTCGGCGTGTTGCTTGTTGTCATGCCGACCAATTGTGATTATTTACTGAACTCTCACCCCCGCGATGTTTGTTGGTTTCTTTTTTTCTATTTTCTTCAACGTGAATCTCTCTCGCTCTCTCTCACAGCACCAACTGCTCAACCAAGCGGCCGGCAACCGCAAGTTCAAATGCACCGAGTGTGGCAAGGCCTTCAAATACAAGCACCATCTGAAGGAACACCTCCGGATTCATAGCGGTGAGTGCCGAGAGGAATGCTGCCCTGCTCTTTGAATATTCATAACCATGATTTAAGAACGCCATGAATCTGCAGAAATTCCTTTCGGTTTATTTTGGACCCTCCCTGCTGTTAATGGACACTGAACTCTGCTGCGTTAAGAAACATTTCACGTGCCAAGTATAATATTTGCTTAGACATGCGTGTGTGTGTGTGTGTGTGTGTGTGTGTGTGTGTGTGTGTGTGTGTGAAGCATATCAGAAGTTTCATTTCATTTATCAGTTTATTTGTTACGCAGAATGTCCATTGATCAGCAGAAGAAGGAAACAGAGGCAGCATTAGCTCAAGAAGCTCATTTTCATGCTCATGTGTATAAAGGGGCAAAAAACACATAGATAATAATAATATAAACATAATGACTATAAGTAAGATGCAACACTTATCTTATCTTACAGTACTGTATATGGATGAAGCAGGTAATGCAGACCTGAAAAACATTTCTTTACAGTTTAACTTGATTTACATTTTTGTGTCACCACTTCAGCTGCTATCTCACTTGTTTTTTTTGTGCCTTTAATTACTGAAACCTTCTCAACCAAACAATTATTTGCTTTAGTAAAAATGGGGAAATGTATTACTGCACTATAACAACACTGATTTCTCAGTATATTCTTTAAGTGTATTTCAATTAGTTTTGTTTTATTAAAAAAAAAAAAAAAAAAAAAAGGTATTCTACTACCTTGCTCTGTCTTATGTAAAGCACTTTGCCTTTACGTAAAATAGATTTTTGCAAATTAGTAAATTAGATATGGAGCTGGCCCTGGAACATTTACTCTGATGTTCTTGATGTTGATTTATGTTCGTTGTTCCCTATAATTAAACAAATAAATAATAATATATGAATCTAATTTGTACAATAATATACAAATTAGATTCTATTATTTATATAAGCCTGTCATTCTCGCATTAGCCGTCTTACGCGTTATGTATTTTTTGTTTCAGGTGAAAAACCGTATGAGTGCCCCAACTGCAAGAAGCGTTTCTCCCACTCGGGCTCCTACAGTTCCCACATAAGCAGCAAAAAGTGCATTGGCCTGATAGCTGTCAACGGCAGGATGCGCAGCAACATGAAGACTGGCTCCTCCCCCACCTCAGCCTCCTCCTCTCCCACCAACACCGCCATTACCCAGCTGCGGCAGAAGCTGGAGAACGGAAAGCCTCTTGGCCTTCCCGACCACAACAACCACCTTAACATCAAGACGGAGCCGCTCGACTTCAACGACTACAAGCTGATGATGGCTTCTCATGGATTCGGTGCCCCTGGACCATTCCTGAACGGAGGCATGGGAGGGAACAGCCCGCTGGGCCTCCACCACAGCTCCACGGCCCAGAGCCCTTTGCAGCACCTCGGGATTGCCGGGCTTGAGTCACAGCTCCTGGGATACCCAGGACCGCTGGCGAACAACCTGAGCGAGGTGCAGAAGGTTCTTCAGATCGTGGACAACACTGTGTGCAGGCAGAAAATGGACTGCAAGCCGGAGGAGCTCTCCAAGCTTAAGGCCTACATGAAGGAGCTGGGGTCCCAGGTTGAAGAGCAGAAACAGGCGCTGTCATCACCAGGAGCACAGGTTGGTCTTCCACTCGTCAATCACAATGGCGCCACCAAAAACATCATCGACTACACGTTAGAAAAAGTGAACGAAGCCAAAGCCTGCCTCCAGAGCTTGACCACAGACTCAAAGAGACAGATTAGCAATATCAAACGAGAGAAATCCAACCACATGCTTGAAGGAGGTGTGGATGAGAAGGTGCAGGAAAACAACATGTTTACGCCTTATGCTTGCCAATATTGCAAAGAAACCTTCCCCGGGCCAATACCTTTGCATCAGCATGAACGCTACCTGTGTAAAATGAACGAGGAGATCAAGGCCGTGCTGCAGCCCAGTGAGAATTTGATGCCCAACAAACCAGGGATCTTCATGGAGAAGAACAGCCACTTATCCTCCCCCATGTTGTCTGAGAAGGGACTCACTGGGCCCCTTAACCCTTACAGGGACCACATGTCTGTGCTGAAGGCGTATTTCGCCATGAACATGGAGCCCAACTCGGAGGAGCTGCTCAAGATTTCCATAGCAGTCGGCCTTCCTCAGGAATTTGTCAAGGAGTGGTTCGATCAGAGAAAGATGTACCAGTACGGCACCACCCGAACCCCACCACTAGAGCACAGGAACAACACGGATATGGTTGTCGGAACAAATAACCACCACACTCCACCAAAAGACTCTATGGCAGCTAGGTCACCTGTGTCACTTATGAAATCTACTGACCGCATCACATCCCCCTCCATAGCAGAGCTCCATAACAACATTAACAACTGTGACAACTCGCTCAGACATTTGAAAAACCACCAGTTCGGCGGCAGCGCCAAACCCGCAGGTGAAAAGTTGGACCACTCCCGCAGCAACACCCCCTCCCCGCTAAACCTGTCCTCCACATCTTCCAAAAACTCTCACAGCAGCTCCTACACTCCAAACAGCTTGACATCAGAAGACCTGCAGGCTGAGCCGCTGGACCTGTCTCTGCCGAGACTCATGAAGGAACCCAAGCACGCACTGACTGTCAAAAGCAGACCTAAAGTCAACAGCATTACCATTGACCATAACAGCGTCCCCTCTCCCCGAGAGCACTTCGAAGAGCCTTTGAACTTGGCCTATCTCAAGAAGGATTTCTCAGGCTCTACCAACAACGGAAACCTAGAAAAAAGCACTAGCCCCATCTTCGGCATTAACCCGTTTGCTGCCAAACCCCTGTACACGTCACTTCCACCTCAGAGCGCTTTCCCACCTGCTACATTCATGCCCCCGATGCAGGCCAGCATACCAGGTCTTAGGCCCTATCCGGGCATGGATCAAATGGGCTTCCTACCGCACATGGCCTACACTTACGCAGCAGGGGCAGCTACCTTTGCCGAGATGCAGCAGAGGAGAAAGTACCAGCGGAAACCAGGTTTCCAGGTAAATAAGCCACCTGTGGTTTTGTAAAAGCCCCAGGCTCACTTAGATTCCCTAAAATGATCTGAACTCATTTCTGTACTAATTAAAAATGACTTCAGAGTCAGGAGAGAGACACTCTCACCTGAGGTAGACTGAACTGACAAAGCGATGGAGATAAACAGCTGTGACACGACTGCAGGGTGGAAAAAAAGTGACGTAATTAGTGGTGTCATGGAGGACAGGGGGTGTTTTAGAGGTTCAGCTGTTTACAGTCTAAGACTGATGTATTAATAATGATATTAAGACTAATATCAGTCAGTGATGGAGCTTTTTTAGGCAAAAAAAAGCCAAATGTTTTCTGGTTCCAGGATTTGCTGCTACTTTCTTCACTTCTTTTTTCATATCATATTTTAAATGGATTATCTCATCCTGCCTTCATGAGTCTCCAGCCCTTCATTAGCATATTTCTGGATGTTAGTGATGAGATTTATAATTGTTCAATAATGGTCTAAATTTTTCTGAAGGGTTTCCACACTAAACCTTAATCCAGAATCACAGTAGTTTTTAATTTTCTACCCTCAGAAAAGTCCATTTTAAGCATAAAAAAACTCTGGCAAAAAAAAATCAAACAGCATCAGGTTCAAATAAATAACAGGGACGATGTTGGCCCTAAAATCTAATCTCAGTAAAGCTCTAATTGTTACCACTCCACTGTAAATTTTACCCGCTGCTGCGTGTGGAACACATTAATGCTCCTGACTCCAGTCCTCTTCCAGCGCTGGCCTGAACTCAGATATTTTGTTATTAAATATGGGTGAAAGGCCTTTGTAAAAATGACAAAGGTGAGCCCCGGAGCTGTGCACTTCTGTGAAATTTCCCATCGCAACTTTGCTGCATTTTAAAGAGAGCCAAAGCCAAAATGAGCTTCTACATGTGGATTAATAATGCACAGTCTCCATGTTCATTACCAGTGAATGCTGAAGGCTGTTTAACATAGAGGGAACCATTTTGATGAAAAAAAGTATTAATAATGTTTCCTATTCTAAGTTATTAAATTAGATTTTAAAAATACAGCTACAGGCGTTTAGTTCAAATTGATTGCAGAGTGATAGTGGTCCCTTCTTAAAACACAGTGCAGAGCTGTCCACACATTATCACACACATATTCATTAAAGGAAGCTTTGGTGGCTCAATATTGGCCATTAAGGTGCACCTTCTGATTTTAATCATTATATGAGTTTGCAATTTCACTGTGCCTCCTCTAATGTTGTAATATTGTTCTCCATCAATTAAAGTCGAGGACTAATCTTTATCATAAAGGACAATTTTAAAGGAATGTGCAGAATTAACACTCCTGTACAAAATTAGACCACACTGAACACGCCATTATGGCCGAGCTTCATAACGGGGGAGCATGTCAGTTATAGATGGCTGATATTACTCCAGAGCTGAAAGTTTTATAAGAAATCAATGCCGCTATGTGCTTCTAATCAAAAATTCATGAGAACATGGAGCACAGATTGTTTGGGGGGGTACAGTTCAGTTTACTGTTTTATCTGGCGACATTAAGCGGCACAAAGGTCGTTTCTTTGAACATTGAGTAACTTTTATTCAAATAAAAGCAATATTTGCTCACTTACACGTCATGTAATAGTAATATTATGACATTTAATCCTAAAATACACATTTTTTTATGACATTTCCTGAAATTTAATTAAGTAAATGTTTACTCCAGTTTTTGCACTTCATCTCCCAGAAACCACCCGCTCCCTCTTCAGATTATCCCCAACAAACTTTTCTCAGAAACAGAAAAAGCCCTTCATCACACGGGAAAATTCATTGCAATGTTTTGTTTTTCTCTCTCTTTTCTTTCTTTTTTTTATTTCTTTCTGTGTTTTAAGGGGGACCTGCTCGACGGTACACCAGATTACATGTCAGGGCTGGACGACATGACAGACCCCGACTCCTGTCTGTCGCGGAAGAAGATTAAGAAGACCGAAAGTGGTATGTACGCGTGTGACTTGTGCGACAAAACATTCCAGAAGAGCAGTTCCCTTCTAAGACACAAATATGAACACACAGGTATATACTGTTCTAGACCCTTATTTTAAACCCCATGCTTTTTTATGTTTTAAATGTTTGTGTTGCCAAATCCTCTCAGTATGAATATATATTTTATGTTACCCCTTTTTCTCCTTCTTTGTTTCTCTGTTTTACCCTTAAGTTGTATATGTAAACCAACACCTAACTTGCTTCTTCATTGACAGGGTTGAGATGCCAACGAATGAGTAGTTTTCAAAACAGAAAGTTTGAAATTGTGTGTTTAAAGCTTTGTGTGTTCTTTTCATAAATATTAAGAGAGAGTGTAATCTGTAATTAATGCAGGTAGACAAGCAAAGGGAGACTTCAGCTATCTTTTCAAGTGATTGTGCTCTTTATTTTCCAATCATATCCCGCTGTATTAACCATTTTGCTATCTCAAAAGACACACATCAATTCACCTAGATATATAAAGCCAGCAAAAGGCCCCTAATGCCTTTATCGGCACCATTATTGGCGATAGATCCCATCAGCGGAGAAGCGCTCAGAAGCTTCAGAGCACTGATAACAAGTCTTTCATTATAGTTATTATACAGAGATCCTCTTTCACTAGGTTGCATCATTTATTTTATCCACTATCTGTAGCAGAGCGCTCAGTGCTTTATGCAGCCTTCATGTTATCTGGTCGGACATAAAAGGGAGGGAGGGTGCACCGTCAGAACAGTGCGCTGAACTCTTTTTAAAAAACGGGACGTGTTATCTCCGGAGCGCCCCTGCGTCTCGCTCAGGACGCGACGCTTTCATGTTCATGTCACCGTGTGTTGTTTTTAACAATAATACGAGGCTCAGAAGTGCAGCGAAGTGCAGTCGAACCGGGCCAGATGTTAGACAGAAGTGGAGTTTGAAAGCCTGTTGGCTGGTGGACGCGAGTGTCAGAGGGGAGTCATGTGATTTGTGTGAGACAGACAGCCATATTTCCACACGTGGTGAGCAGCAGGGACGAGGAGAAGGAAGCCAACATTAGATGTTTGGAGACTTATTAGTAGTGGAAGAAAAAACATGCCGGTAACTTTAGGCTTTAGGGGAGTGAAGAAGTTCAGGTTGGTGAGCAGTAAGTGTTTGGAATAAACTGTAAGTGTAACAGCAGCCGTGTGGCCACATTACAAGCCGGAGGACATTTATTTAGCCAGACAGTTTATGGCCCAGTGTCATAAAACTATCTCACCCTGCCCTTGTGGCCGGCTTGGGTTTCTCATTTCTGCCTTGGCATCCAAAGCGTCCCGTCACATTTGGTCGACGGAGGAGCCCCAGCCCAAAACCTAATGGAGGGCCGGGCATCACCATGAACTTGAATTGTATTCGGAGATAAGCAGGGCAACCCCTTGGAGCACCCCCCCCCCCCCCCAGCCCATCTCGGATTCGTTTACTCCTTTGTCGCGCCTTCTCTGTTTGTTTGCTTTGCAGTAGTTTATTTATGTTGCATTCATCAGTGTGGCACGCAGGCCTAAAATAAGTAGTTGTGGTTGAGTTTCTTCATGCTTTAACCACGGGAGGGAATTTCCATAATGTAGGCCCATGAATGCGAGCGCACTTTCTCATCGTGCTCACAATTTGAATAAACAAATAGCCCTAAGTCGTAAGTCAGAGTTGGATTTAATGCTCCGTGATGTCATTTTACTCCATGCCATCCAATTCATCAGAGTTTTTCCTCAACGTTTTGCTTTCTTCTGACTTGTGTAATTTGTTGTAGCAGCAGGATGAGCGAAGCAGGCCACTCACGTCCCCGCTCTGTGTTTTGTGTCTCCGCAGGAAAGAGGCCGCACCAGTGTCAGATCTGCAAGAAAGCCTTCAAACACAAACACCATCTCATCGAGCACTCAAGACTGCACTCGGGGGAGAAGCCTTACCAGTGCGACAAGTGCGGGAAGAGGTTCTCCCACTCGGGCTCCTACTCGCAGCACATGAACCACCGCTACTCCTACTGCAAGCGGGAGGCCGAGGAGCGGGAGGCGGCCGAGAGGGAGGCCCGCGAGAAGGGTCACCTGGAGCCCACGGAGCTGCTGATGAGCCGGGCGTACTTGCAGGGTATGACGCCTCAGGGTTACCCGGAGCTGGCGGAGCGCGAGGCCATCCTGAGGCACGACGCCGTGAACGGAGGGATCAGAGAGGGACGGAAGGAAGTGGAAGGAACGTATGCCAAGATCGGACGGAGGGATGACGAGTTTGAGGAGGAGGAGGAGGAAAGCAAGAGCATGGACACGGACCCGGACACGTTGAGGGACGAGGAGGAGAACGGAGAGCACTCAATGGACGATAGCTCGCTGGACGGCAAAACGGAAACCAAATCGGATCACGAGGACACAATGGAGGATGGCATGTAATCGGCGACGACGTTTCAAAAGCTTCCCATCTTAGAAGTTTTAAGTTTCTCTCTTTCGGTTCAGTATTCTTACCTACTCGGTTTAAAACACCGTGTTTTAAGCTGTACGTGCACGTGCCTGAAGCTTCCGGGAAGCTTTCTTTGACAGACTCCTCGGGGGGTGGGGGGGGGTGGGGGGGGAGATGTCTGCCGAACAAGACATGGACTCAAAAATCAATCCGGAGGAGGCGTTTAGAGAAGGGAGGCATGGGTTTGTGAAATAAGCTGCATTATGCAAACCGAACAATGAATAAATGAATACATTTCAAAAAATGTACAGTACTAAGGCCTAAAAATATGTGTGGTGCTAACCTCCTCAAATAAACCCCCTGTGTTCCATAGTATTTATAGCACAACTAGTGACTTGTACAAATTGCACTCCGCTTCTATAATCATGAACAAAAATAATAAAAAGTATTGCCTATGTATATATTTATACAGTGTTGGAAAAAGAGCAGTAGTGTCTGCACTACAGTCCTTCGATATTACCTTTGTTATCACCTACCTACCTACGGTGTCGTCTTTAGTTTTGCCCTGTTGCCCGGCCACAAACATCTCCAGCCACACTGTTTTAGGCCTCTTGAATCAACTTCAAATGAAGGAATTTAAACAAAAGACTGTATGAAGGAGCTTAGAGGTTTTTTTTTTTTTTTTTGTAAGAGGATGAAGTTTTAAAGAGACCTTCGTTTTAAGGGAAAATACAGTTTATGGACAGATGGTATGGGGGAAAAAAAATGACGGACGAAGCCTTTGTAAGGTGTTTTTGATAAGAAAAAAGAAGCCTTATATGCAAACCTTTTAACCTGTGTGTTTTCTGCAAGTGCCACCCTCGTATTGTGTAAAAGGAAGGTTACTTTTGTTCACCAGCTTCAGTATTATGAAATGGTTCACCGTTGTTCTTTGAAGCACCCGTGTCAGTATTAAGACTTATAGGCAGCAGTTCCTTAGTTTACATTATGTTGTGCAATGTTTTCTCAGTTTCTTTTCTTTTAACTTGTCAGTATTACACCAAACCATTTTTTTTTGAAAACAGCAAATTGCATTCATTTTATTTGTAGGTTGAAAAAAAGACATTATTTATGTGGCCCATTTTATATTTCCTAATTTTATTTATTTCATACTGTTGTGTACAGTACTATAGGTCTTCAATATATAGATATATTTTAGTAAAAAGGAACATGGTGTCGATCATAGGGGCAAATTTTACGTAAAGAGAGCATTTATTGTGTTTTGAAACATTGTGAAATGCGAAGTTTAATCTTATTTTATTTTATTTCCTTTATTTTCCAGTTACTGGAAAATTCCAAATTTGGGAACTTTTATACAATTGTGAAAACACTGTATTTTCGACTGAAAAATTCCACTTTCTTCATCTTTGTTTCTTTTTTTAAGCTAAAAAAATGAAGAGGGACTGTTAAATACTATGTATGATATCATGACTGAAGAAGAATCTTTCCTGAAATGTCTTTGTAAAAGTATTATTGAATTCTTAATTTGTAATTTCTCTTGAAAATGACCCTGCTCGAATAAAAGTAGCCAAATTACAGAGTACCAAACCCTCAGCGCTTCATGTTTATTCGCAGAGAACAAACTGTGAGGTTTGCTTGGCAACGTCGGGCTCAAGTCACTTTAAATTCTCTCCAAAAATCTTTCTCCTCTCATATCCAGTTTATACAGAAACCACTGAGGATGGAGCTCTGCTTTTCATTATTATGTTAATTACATACAGTTTCAATTCACATTTTCAGATGGATCAACGTGAACTGACCCCAGACCTGCTTGTTATGTCTCATTTAGATGATAAAGTCAAACCCGACATGTTCCACATTTTTTCACCTGTGTTTGTTCTCCACTTTTTAAACCAGTCACATCACAATAAACAACAACAACACAAGTATTTAAAGGAAAAAGTCACCAACAATAAATTGATCTTTAAAGTTTTGCAATGGAATTAATTCATCCTCCAGCTGGAAAATACCAGTCCCCCAAGTGTGTATTAATCCACCACAGAAAATAATCCCCAAGAAATTCACTATTTCTTCCTGTTTTAGTTGTTTTCACTAAAAGCTGCAGTGCCTGACTGTTTCAGGAAACCGCTGAGCCTTTAAAAAAAAATGAAACTATATATTTGTGAACCATTTTTGAAGATTTATGTTTGAGTATTTTAATGGGGTTTGTTGATTATAAGAAAGATACAAAAAACTACGTCAGCCTCGTCCTTAAAATATTCAATTAAATGGAAAGGAAAAACAGATGTTTAACACGGTTTTTCCGATTTTCATTCTCTCAGAAATGTCTATTTATTTTTTAAACAAACAGCTGTCGACTGTTTTAATTATGACAGCATCTGGTCTTCTGTAGAAGCTTTTATTAAAGCACCTTGAGCTCATATGTCTATATCATAGTGGGAATTAGCGCAAGTAGTCAATTAATCCCTTAGACGACTGATCAACAATTAATCAACAACAATTTTAATAATCGATGAAGCCGTTTATAAAGTAAAAACGACAAATATTAGCCGGATCCAGTTTCTCAAATGTGAGTATTTGCTGCTTTTCTTTGTTTTATGTCATTTTAGACTGAATATCTTTGGATTCCTGACTGTTAACCAGTCAAAACAAGACATTTGAACGCATCACCTTGGACTCAGAGCATCAAAACTTTTGCACGTTGCTCCCTTAACGACACAGGATCCGTTCATCTCTCCAGCCATTAAATCTCATGTAGAAACTTCATTGAGGCCTGACAGGTGGAGTCCAGCAGCAGAGTCCTCTCCACTGAAGGAGACGTTCAACTCCATTAGCCACTCACACTGCGTTATGCAGATTAAAAGCAACATCAAAAGGCCGAGATGAAAGCGCCAAAGGTTGAGCGATGCCAAACATCAGAACGCACTTTGCATATTCCGATTTTCCTATCGATCGGCGCACCATCGGATCATTCGCAGACCATCTTGTAGATAAAAGAGGGGGTCTTAAATGATTAGCTGATGAATCTGATAATGTGCTGTGAACCGCCTGGACAATTACACATGCGAAAAATGAGCGCTCGTGTCAAGGCGGCCAAGGAGGGAATCCTCTGGAGTACATCGCTATCATTAAGAGAGAAATTTCAACCTTCCTCCACTTTTACATTTTACATCTATTAGACTTGCATACTAGCTTGAATTTCGCCGGTCTCTGACTTCACAAGCAGCTAATAGGAAGGTCAAAGTTCGAGATGGATGTGATGAAATATTCCTGCAACCTCAGAGCAACGCGCGCAGACGGGGAATTGCTGAATTAGGAAACAGCAAGGAAAGAGAAGGAAAAGATTACATTAGTTCATGTTGAGGGAAAAACCAGATAAAAGGTGAGGGAAAAAAAAGAAAGAAATATTAGATTTTTAATGCAAACCTGATGAAAACTATCTCAGCTGAAATGTTATTTATTTCCCAGGACTCATCATACCCTGATGTTTGAAGCGTTTCAGCTTTGGATGAGGCAGATAACAACTCCATTGACAAAGAGTTTATTTTTCTCTTGTCTGTATGAATTCCAGTTGTCACTGTTTGAATAGTGGCTGATGCTGATGCTGATCCAATCTAGTCTTACATTCACTGATCAATACTGTCTCAGAGCATTAGCCCGGGCTCCGTGGAAGACGGCTTTTAATTGCAATCAAGCCTCATGATGGGGCCCCTCAATTGATTTTTTTGTGAACTTAATATCAAAAACTGTCTATCACACGCTCGGTTTTCAATTTTCTACTCTTTTATTGTCCTTTGAACCAAACTCCACCCACGTGGTAGTCCCCGCAGTTTAAACCAAACACTCTGAGTAATGTGCTGAACATGTAAGTCAGTCATTTTCAAGGCAAGTAAACATTATTTATAATAATAATAATAATAATGACATTCTTTGAAAGAGTCATATGAATTTGCTCCTATGTTAAAATCCTCACACCTGTCCGCTCTGTTCTCAGGCATCAGTGCAGGGATTCTGATCTGCTCTGATGTAAAACGGTGTTGGGAGTGTTGGCCGGCATATAGAACATTTAAACGGGAAAGGAAAAACAACAACACGAGCGTGTAGTAGTAATTCATCCGAGTGTCATGCAGCCATATGCCTGGGCCAGATTGGTGGTGTATTTTGGACAGCTGAGCTCTGATGATTCACTGCTGGGCCTCGTATAGACCAAAGCTAAGTGTACATTTTGCCTGGGGCTACTCTACTGCTTCCACAGATACACTTAGTAGTAAAATCGACTTGTTTGCATTGAAAACACTCCTCTTGTCTTGTTTTATTCATCTTCTTCTTCAGTCCTACTCCTCTACCTGCATTTCTCATCCTCCCTAATTTGTCATCTACTGTATGAGGTACAGGCGCAGTGGCTTTCGGTTGTCAAGTCAACTTTATTTATACGCGGCTTTAAAAATACAAAACCAGCACGTAAATGAGCTTTAAGAAGCAGGAGGGTTACAATATGGAAAAAAGGGGAGGCAGAGCATGGAACATCAGCAGCAAAATGAAGACGTAAGGGAAAAAAGATCACGCTTTAATGCACAAAATAAGAGTGATAGAGCATGACAACACGTCGGAGGCCAGTGAATGAAAATAGGTCTGAGGTTTGGTTGCAACTGGGGATTTGAAGTGTATTTTTTCCATGTTGAAGTCAGTGTGAGCCGTGCTGGAGAACAGATCAGCCCCTGAAATAAAAAAGAAATGAATGACTGAGGTAGTTTAGCGTCTGAGGAAGAAGAGAGGAGGCTGCTCTCAGCTGAAGATGTAAAAACCAATCCGGTCACACTCACATGCTGGAGCCTACAGGCTTACAGGCTAAGGTAGACTTTTCTTCTCTCGTCAGGTGATTGACCAGGTCGCCACCTCGCAGGATTTCAGGGGATCCAAGTTCTAGCAGTTTTCTTGTTGTCATTCACCTGTTCTCCTCCACTGTCCTCTCTACTCTTTCTCTTTCTGTCGTCTGTCGAGTAATCACTCATTTACTTTACATTATTAGTTGCCAAGTGTTATTGGCCACTGTCAGTTGTTTTTCTTTTCTTTTCTTTTCTTTTCTGACCCACTTTCTTTTTTGCTTCTGTTAATGCCCTGCTGTGTCTACATAAAATTCTGAAAACTCCAAGAAGCTTTTCTGTGTTTCTTGCACTCGGTTTGATTTCGTAACCTGACTGTTACAGACCGAACCGGAGTCTGAAATCTGGAGCATCTGACGATATTTCTCTAGTGAAAGTGACAGTATTGAACATACGGCTTTCCATCAACATCAAAGGCACAGTGGGGGAACTGATGACCACTGGAGCTGTTTCTACATGGGCTTCCCACAATCCACATTCACGCCACCGTTGTTGATCGGTGCTGACGAATCTCCAGGATGCTGCAAATAAAAATAGAAAAAAGCAAATACGAGCACTTCCCAAAATGTTGCATCGTCACTTCCTTTAAATCCAGCTGATATGAACATGAGGATGGTTTTATTCAGGAAGAGGCTCCGTCTTATCAGAGGTGGATGACGCTGAGTGATAAAGGTCAACACTGGACCCAAATATTGCTTGTAAGAACGCTCTTTATTTATCCATTGCTGCCCTGGAAGGCGGGTTTGGCTGAGGGTAAAGTAGAGGAGACTCTCACACTTTTGACCTCATTAAATTATTTACATATCCCCATATGCCACCCGGACCATTCACAGGGCACATGAAGGACGGGCCTGGGCAAAGACGAGAGCGGGAGAGAGAGAGAGCACTCCTCGGACCTGGCACTCGGCGAGAGAAAGTTCAATGACATGCAGGGAGGAAAAGCGCAAGTGACCAGCAGGGATTAGCCAATCAGAGCGTCAGAAGAGCAGCCAGCTGTTCATTCTGGCCGGAGCGAAAAGAGTCCCGGAGCAGGTGGTGCAGCCCGGTGCCAGCGGTGCTACAGAGGAGGAAAAAAAAAGGGGGATAGGAAGAAGATGATAAAAGAAACTCATCCTGCCTAATGTGGGGACGTTACTGCAATACTTTGGACTGTGTGTCTTTCTTCCTGCCTGGCACTTAATGCTTTGCCGAGCGTCATTACGCATTCCAGGGACTAGTCTTTATTTATGCGCCATTTTTTTCAAAACAGATCCAAAACGCTTCCCAGATCATAAACAAAAAAAGAAATTAGCAGAAGGTAGAGAAGGTAAGAGCGAGGCGGGAATCATACAGCAGGCCGAAATAAAAGGTCAACTAATACAATGGTTTTAAATCACAATTTATTTAGTCTATTTCAGCCTCAATCAGTGATTTCCTACATTTCCCAGAATGCCAAGTGAACTTGCACTTAGGTGAAATGGAAAAAAAAAAAATCTCTCATCCTCTTCCCTCTCCGGATCATCACAGGATCAGTGTGATGTTTGTGATGTATTACAGACTGTTTTGTGCTGACTGGCATGTGAACTGGAGGTGACAGTGTGAGTCTGAGGGGACAGAGTCCCATCGCTGCCTCTTCCAGTGAATACAGCAGCTGCAGAGCGTCACAAAGACAACAATACTCTCACCATCAGAGGGGGTTCGGTGCACCGTGGTGATGTTGGACAGCTCTGCAAAGACCCCCGCGTGGAATTTTATTAATTTGCATTTATCGTTTCATGCTCTCGCTCCCACCGAAACACCACGTTTGGCACAGCGGAGTCATGGTATGGCAATGGTAAACCAGACTCCTGCAGAGATCTGGGAAAGGGACAGGGACAGAGAGACAGCGACTCTGCCGCTGCAAAAACACTGATCAAGTGAAAGTTTATTGGTTCATTTTGCAAAGTAACACAGATGTGATTCATAGAAAAACAAAACAAAGGTGGGTTTTCATTCAAGAATGCATTTGAGCATTTAATGGAAATTTAACTAAGATTTTAGCCCCAGTTATTCAACAGTTTAAATATACTATTTTTTATTGTTTTGACACTTGCTCAGAAGCACACAGGCCATTCCCGTTGAGCAGCCCCCCTGCTGGCTGACACTCTGTACTAACTGAATATATAAATAAAGTTTATTCAAAGGATAACAATAACTTTATCCAGGTTTACTTTAACGGCAGTAATATGATTATCCACCGGCCGACTGGTCCTCCGACCACTAGGGGGTTTAAACCGCCATCAACTGTGGCCGCATCCCGGCTTTGTTTGTTTGTTTGTTTGTTTGTTTTTATTTTATTTTATATTTATATAATTAAATTAAATAAACAAATTGAGTGTCTGTGTGGAAACATGAAGCAATGAATGTAGAGCTACTTTATTTGTAAATAAAAAGGTTTTTGGTTTGCTGGCTGTGAATGCATCGTGATGATGACGTCACCACAGGTGAACCGGTGACCAGTTCCCACGCGAGTTTGTCTGTCTGCCAGAGAAAGACGCTTCTCAAAACGTGACGTGAAAACAAACGCCGGAGACAGAAAGAACGGGACGCCCGCGAAACTACAAACCAACTCCCGCCACTTGTTCTACAGCTGTTCTAGCTAGCGTTAGCAAGAGTCCGGAGAGGTTGACGTCGCCATTAACGTTCAGTCCATTCAGCTGAGTGTCAGACACCCCCCCCCCCACCCCACCCCCCCTGGTGGTCGGTAGGTTACCACTTTACTATTTATGTACCAGTTTCGACCTATTTCAACTTAGCTACTTTTAGCCAACTGTTAAACATAATTAGTGGATGTTTTTTTGTGTCAAAATAAAGTTTAACTGTGGCTAAATAACAACAACATAAAACACACGTAGTGTTTTCTGGCAGAAAAGAATTGGTTGTTTTTCCTGTATGAAACAGGTTACATAATGTTATTATTTGTCAACCTACATAGAGCAGTATGACTCAATCAAGCGTGCGTGCGTGTGTTTGTGTGTCATTGGTGGAAGAATCTCAACCATAGAAGTGTATAGGTTGGGGGGTGGGCCAGTGTGTCCTTGCTTGTGGTTCAGTTACACACTGTAGGAAAGTGTGTTGATATTGTTGCTGCCGGCCCTGGAGTGTGAGGTGGCGTTGTGCTGTAAATCCTCTATGATAGAATATATCTCCAGGTGTTGACACTGTCCTCCAGGCTGTGATCGTAGGCTGTAGCCTGTCAGTGTAAGTCCTGTACATGTTTCCAACAGGGAAGGTTTTGTCCCCGGGGGCCTCTGCATGGAGCCTGACTGTAGGTCTGCTGAAGGGTGTGTCACCTGTTAAAAACTGCAACATCTGTTTTCTGCTTCGTTAACAAGCTGGACACTCTTTGTCCGTTTTGACAGTATAAATGTTTGCGACCTAAAACGGCATTTTTTGCATCGCACCGCGTTGACACTGAGTTTCTCTCTGGATTGATGAAGGTGAATCTTTTGCTTCCCTCCGATCATCTTTTTCTCTCTGCTTGTTTGTGTTCATCAGCGCTGAAGGTGAAGAATCTCTGCAGTGGAAAATGAATCAAGTGCCAGCAGCACACAGAGAGGCGGACACACACAAGGTAAACGCATTTACACACACACACAGACACATACACACACACACACACACACACACACTAAAAAAACACAAAAGGTACTGTGCTCTCGCTTTCACCTTGTATCCTGTTTTGTGACTTCTGGGAGTATCTGCCACAACTTCCCATCATGCACAGTTTTGTTTTGGATTAGGTTTTTCAGAAAAGTTGTCAAAAGGATCTGTGGGGAAATTAAACCTTTTTTTAATGGCTTTTATCATCTTGCAATCGGCCAATCGGGTGAGGTGAAAAACTGGAATCTAGCCCTTTGCAGGAAGGGACACCTGCTGTGAAAGACCTTCATGAGCTCAGTGGTCATTTCATGGTATTTTCTCAGCTCATATGCAGGAACATCACAGACAAAACTTCATCTTTTCATTATGACTTTGATCATTTCTCCGCTCTTGTGTGTGTTGAGTCCGACTTTCCTCTTTCTCACCGTCTCCTTCAGTTAAAACATGCGGCCGATACCAGTGGCCGGCTCGTCACGTGACGACGGCGGTTTCCTTCAACGCTCAAAGGAAAACGATCTCTGTCAGTCTGTCCATCGTTCATCCAGCCTCTCCCTTCTCTCCCTCTGAGGGGTAAGTGATTATGTGTTTTGCCAATGCGTTTGTGGAAATCTTTTGATATGCACAAACACAGATTCTAATGCGCCGGCAACAGCGGCTTTTTTGGCTGACGGCTGATTAGGATGCCGGCTCATGGCTGAGTCCGCAGGGCCCCAGCTGGGAGCAGGGAACATCGCTCATTACACATTTTCTAGAGGGAGGGAGGCTAATTCACACCAGCGCGCAGCATGCCGGTGTAGGTGTAATCATATCATTCTAAATCACCGGTCAGTTACGCGCCTGCGAAGCCTCGGCTCGTGCCAGAGGGGCCGGCTGGAGCCTGATTAAAGCTCGGCCAAAGACAAAGTGACACGTTCTTAACCTCATCAGAGGAGACGTTAAGCAAACCATCATTTACCCGTCAAGGTGCGAGGCTCGCCCCACTGAGACCCAGCCCTGAATGAATTTTCAACCTCTTCCTTTCCTTTTTTTTTGTAAATTAGAGCTTTTCTTCTTGGGGAGCGGCATGCATTTTTTATGAAGGCATCATGGCCGATGGTGGATGGCTGCCTGGGTGTTCCCATCACTAATACGCCACCTTCCTCTTGATTTAATTAGACGTTGGGCCCCAGTATTTTCGACAAGGAAATATCTGCTCTAATTAAGCGGTATACTTCACCAGAGAATGAAGAGACAGTGCAATTCAATGCGGGGTTAATGTGGTCATAAAAAATCCATGATTTCTTGCCCTTTGCCCTCCTTTTTTGGCATTTTCCCCTAAATTCTCAAGTAAATGAACTTCAAATGTGTCCTCTCCCTCTCTGTGTATTTTTGTCTTCTGAACAGGCCAATTACTTTTTTTTGGTTGGTTTATGATTATTCATGCTAGAGAGACTCCCAGCCGTTAATGGACTTAGCACTGTTTTGTACTCTCTCACTGGAAATGGATAATTACTCCATTGAGGAGACAAACCTTTGCAGTCCAACCTTCCTGCTGAAAAGGAATGAATGTAGCGTTACATGTATGTAATTTCTTAAAGGAAGCATTCCCTCTGTAGCCTGCAGGGATTAGGCCTAATGACAGAAGTTAATTATATTAAGAGTAATTTTCAAAAACAGTTCATGAACTGCAAATTATACTTAAAATTGCTCCTTAATGCTCTTAACTGTAATTAAATTGCCTAATATCTTAAGAAAATGAACATGTGGGACAGGAGTAATGGGTGAAGGGAACTTTTAGGAGTTCAGCGGTTAATGGTCCGTGGATGAAATCAGTAATGTGATATTCAGATGGTGTTTTTTAAGAATCCGACCAACATGAAATCACACAACACAGGAAAACAATTCAGCGTGAAGCACTGGAGAGTCCGACTGCAGACCTTATGTCCGGCGGACTTCAAACAAGCCAGCGCACGGAGAGTAAGGATCCTCACAAGTGAAGTGCGTCACTTTCACTAAAGCACAACGAATACTTTTCATTCAGGACAAGAGGCCGGGACGGACCCAGTTTAACGCTAATGCTAAGCAACAGTAAGCTAATTTGCTGCTAAAGATTAGCTTGTTGTGGTGATATTTGAAGAGGTGTAGAAAAAGTGAAAAAAATCATTTCTGTATTTTTGTGTTTGACGTGTAAATTTGAAGTTAAGAGTTGACTCACAGACAACACTGACAAACCAGTCTTTTATCACAGGATATAGCATATACTCACTCACACGTTCACATCCTCTCGTGTGAAACCTGTCGGACGATTGAGGATCTGGGACTGAAACCAGAGTAATTAGATTAAAAGGAGGAGGAGGAACAGAGATACAGACATACAGCTTTAGTCTGTGATTGTTATTGTCAGAAATCTCACCTCTTAATGATGATTTTGATTATTTCCATCGTATAATAGAATTTTAGTTTTCACGCACTTGGTTTTATAGTGTCACAGTAACATGAGTTTGTGTTACCATTGCTCCCTTAAACATCCTGAATGGAAAACCTTGGCGTCCTGGTCGCAGCAGAGACAATCTGTGCATAATGATATTGTTGAAACGGCAGATACGGGGGGAACCTTATCATTCATCTCCTCTGTTTTTGTTGTAGATGTTGTTTTTTTTGTGTGTCTGCCATTTTGTGCGGAGCAGCTAGCATACAGTCTGTTTTGTAGAGCTGCTGAGCTTGGAAACGAGACCGGTGGTGAGAGCGAAACCAGACCGGTAAAGTTGCTGGTCGTCAAACCAGACAGTTGAACAATGCTGAAACACTCCATAAAATTGAAGGGAACTGCAGAGGTGGGTGATAATTCTTTGCGGGTTCAACACCGAGTGACCTCTCCCGCTTGCCGGCAGTCATGTGATCCATCGTTAATATTAAAATATTGATCGGCGCTGTAAGCTTCTCATGGAAATAAAGGTTGCTAACGGAAGTATCACCTCTCCCCCTGTGGGATGCTACGCTCTTTCTACTCCCTTGCAGTTTGACCCTCTTGCACTTTTTCTGTGACAGCGTTCACCCGTAATGACATGCGAGTAGTAAATTGAGAAGCGCGCGAGGAGATGATTCAGTCGTACCGCACTGCAGTGAGTCTCACCGTCTGTGTTGCAAAAGACTCGGGTTGTGCCACTTTTTTCCAAACGCCTCCACACACCCGACAACAACTCCTGTCCTCTGTGGAATTAGTTTTTGAAATTTTCTTTTTCCTCATCTCTTCAAGCCGGTGAAACCTCGACATGTAAAGTGAAAAGTGCTTGAGCTGTTGTATGTTTTAATCCCGCAAACGGTTGACGACATGCATTTTTTTTTTTACAAAAAAAAGCATTTCTGAGCTCTACAGGAGGGGGAAAGAAACGGGAGAATTATATGCGTTTGTCTGCCCGTAATTAGGTGTATTTCTTCCCTGAGTTTTTTTATTTAATGATTGGCTTTTACAGCGAGGACCAGTACTTTTGAAGTGTAATGATTCTCCACTCAGGCGACTTAAAAGGTGGAGGGGAAGAGGGGATGAAGAAAAACTGGCGTCCTTCTGCGGCTTTGAACAACCCTTAATCTGTACAAAATTTAGGTTTGCTTTGCTTTTTTTCGAGATCAAAGACTCACGAGAAAGTATTATTCAATCATAACTGGTATGTTAAACCAGCAAAATGCCATTGTTAAAGTACTTACAGGAGGTTTTTCACCTCAGAAAGAGAGGTTTGGAGGCTTTCCGAGTCATGCCATTTGTGCAACTGTGCATATTAAATCTACTTGGAATTTCATGTTTCTGGGACTGTATGTTCTGTGTGGCTGGAGCGCATGTGCATGTGTATGTGTATGTGTGTGTGCGGCTCTTTCTCCCTCTCATACAGTCGCATGCAAAACTATGCATGCACAAAAACACACACACTCGCCGTATCTTCCATCTCTGCCGTGAAGCCAGACCCCCCTCGGCTTTTCTCACTTGTAATCATGTCCAAATTTGCACAGGAAGGCAGGGGGAAGGGGAGAGCCATGTGAACTTGTGTGGGTGTTTTCTGTTTTTTTTTTTCTTTTCTTTTCCTTTTTTTTTTTTTTTTTTTTTTTAACAAAACCCGCTTCTGATTACCGCCGATCTCCAACGCCCGAGATCCAAATCACCTTCTGAAGCCTTTTAAACGCAGAGCTCGAAAAACATTTTCCTCCGTGTCCCTTTTTCAACTGGAAGTGAAGATTGGCTCAGGGAAGGAGAAACACTATATCTGCCAAGTAACAAGTACATAAAATATAAATGTAAAGAATGCAGAGAGAAGTCCCTGCTGGTAGGAAGCCTCGAAGGTAATTGGTAAACAACAAGTTGAACAACTTTTAAAGGGAGTTGAAGTCACAGAAAAGCTACAGAAATACTTGAATGAACCAGTAGCAGTTTACTTTGAAACGCTCGCCTTTTTTTAACTTCTCTGCACCAAATTCACTTCAGCAATTTTAGCCAATCGTTGAACATTTGTGACACTTGATGAGGCAGATTGATGATCAATCTGTGCATTTTAAAATGCAAAAAAAGTCATTAAAATATTACTTTTTTTTAAATAAAAGCTCTTCAGATTTAAACACACTAGTTCTGTAGTTTGAGGTTTTCAATTTTTGACCACTTCTCTCTTTCATCTCCGTTTCCTGGTCAACATCTAATGTCTCTGGGCCAATTATATTATTATGTTCTCACCAACAGATTTATTACCTTGTGTTTAGTGGTCTTGGCACTATTTGTTCTTTTATATCCACGCCTGTAAAGCTTATTAGACCATTAGAAATTCATGCTGTCATTCTTAAAAACCTCCTTAAAACCTTAAAACCTGCAGAAACTTAGCACCAAAAATCATTTATGTGCGAGAGAGCAGCATCATTACCTGCATTCTGTTGCGAAATCAGACCATAAAAATGTTCTTGTATGTTCAAAATGATTTTTAAATATTATATTTGACCATAATGTCACATCAGATTGTAAAAGCTGTGTTCTTGTTAGGGTCGACATGTACTTGGCTTCCTCCTGTACATCTCCATTCAGTCCTTGTGTGCTCTTGGAGCTCAGCTTGGAGGAGTTTGTTGCACTCTGTGTAAGTGTGTGTGTGTGTGTGTGTGTGTGTGTGTGTGTGTGTGTGTGTGTGTGTGTGTGTGTTCGGGCCCACCTTGGCAGTGGCACTAGCTATCAGCAGGGCCCAGCCGGTGTGCTAGCAGTGAGACCATAGCGTTTGTAACAAAGCCTGTCTGACTGTAACGCTTCACATTTGTCCCCTGGGCGAGGCGAGGTGGAACCTTCCAGGAAAGAGGCTCTAAATGGATCCGTGGAGGGCGGCGGCGAGGGGTGAGGGTGGCGGTGAAGCTGCGCCGCCATGTGTGCTGAGGAAGTCTGCGCGCCACTCGGACCTCGCTCGCGACACGCAGCCAAGATGTCTGGCCAACGTGTTGCACAAGATGCGACAATGAGATGGAGGAAGACTTCACTTCTTTTTGGAGCAGCCTGAGATGCTCAGTTTCCTTTTTTTTCCTTCTTCTAACTGTACAAACCTAAAAAAGTTTTGCCTTCTTCTTCTTCTTCTTCTTTCTGATTGTTCGTGTTACATATTCAGTTGAACAGCACCACAACAACAGAGACAATAATCGCCTCTGATGCCCGTTGCCGAACCAATCCTGCCCAGAACACATGGACATTCTTCACTGAGAAGTTTGTCAGAGAAGTTTTCTTCATCACAATGATCTGTTTCTCGTAAACGCCCCGCCGCCCTCATTTGCGTGATGTGGCCGAGCATCAATCTGCTGTCGGTGACGATGTCGGTGAAAAGGCCGCTGCCTCTGATCATGTATGAAGGCTTTAATTAGCCGCCGCTCAGATTGCAGGGTGTCAGGGCTCATCGGCCGAGGCAGAGAGGAGGAGGAGGACGATGATGATGATGATGGTGGTGGTGTGGTAGTGGTGGTCAGACTCGGTGAAGTGGGTCAGGTCCGAAGTGAGCGGACATGCGAGTGACACCGGCGTGTGATGTGACCCGTTAGCGGTGGGGTGGATGGACCCGGGGCTTCTCTCGTCCTGCCTGTCTCGGCCGATACAGGACGCCGGTAGCCACGGGGCAAACAAATCAGAGGAAGTCAGAGTGACGCTGGCTGAGAAGTTTACTGCTCTGGACTTCACTGCACTTCATGTCGAGTCAGAGCTGCAGCTCTGCGGCTCTGACTCTTCACACTTTCATTAGTTTCTCTTAAAAATCACATCATCTTTTTCTTTTTTTTCTTTCTCTAGATACCAGGTTCATAACTGGCTTCTGTTTTTGTTTTTCTTTCTTTCTTCCTCATTCTTTCATGCCTCCCTTTAAGGTTTTTCCTTTCTTCCTCCTCCTCTCATTCCTGTCTGTTTCCTACTTTACTTCTGTTGTCCTTTATTACGTGCTGTCTTTCTTTCTATCTCCTTCCTTCCTTTTTCTTTCTTTCTTTCCTTCTTTCTTTCTTTCTCTCTTTCTTTTTCCTTCCTTCCTTTTTCTTTCTTTCATTCTTTCGTTCTTTCTTTCTTTCTTTTCATTCCTCATCCTGTCATTCGATATCTATGCCTTCCTGTTATTGTTATTGTGTTTTCTTCTTCTTCCTTTTTTTATTACTTTCATCAAATCAGTGGATTTATTAAACTATTTGTTTATTTGTCTTTCGCTGCAGCAGCATTTTACAAAATTTACGTGTACAAAACCGAACATAAAAAAACCTAAAATCTGCATCAGATCCACTTCCTGCTGGATCCGGACTCACTGTGCGGTGGATTTACCACAGAACTGCAGAGCTGGAAGTCTTTGCCCATGATAGTAGCTGGTGTCTTCTTGTCTCTGCCTAAACAGGGCATGTGTAGCCACAGGGCAGCAGCGTATCAGAGGTGATCAGCATGATTCAGGCTGAGAGGACACACACACATGCACACACACGCACACTCCCAGCTCCACTTTGTATTTGTTGCAGAGTTGGAGTCAAATCTTGTTAAAAATTCCTGCAAAATAACCTCAGAAGACAGTAAAAGCACCTCTGTCTAAAATAAAAACATTGAGAATAGATTCTACACTAACATAAAAAAAATACTCTTACACTGGTAGATCTCACCAACCTGTCCTCAACCAGCAGCGATTTACCTAATTACATAGCAGGTTTTTATTATTACATGATATTATTTACTCTTCAGATTATGCGCTTTCCATCAGACTCCCCTGATGTCTCATATTTCTGTCATTAACTGCCAGAATGGCATTTTGTCCTCACTCAATATGCAGTTTGTAGCTAGATTGAACAGACCTTTATCACAGCAGACATTTTGACAGCAAAGGGACTGCAGGTGTAATTAATGACATTATTAATGCTTTACCAGTTTCAGGGATCTGGTGTTGTGTGTGTGTGTGTGCGTGTGCTTGTTTAGTGGAATAGTTTACTGCGCTTAAATGGTCCGGAGCCGCCGTTGACATTAATGTTCACACAGCGTCTCCCGGGAAGCAAGTCAAAACATCTCCTGTGAAAGCAGTCTGTTCTGGTCAGTTTCCTCCTAATGTTGCCGCACAGTTCGTCCTTGCACCTCTGCGATGATGGATTTCTCCCGTATAATTGTTAAATGTTGTTGCACGATAGTGGCACTATAAAAGAAATCCTCCCTCCTCACCAAAAACATAACACATGCGATGAAGATGTTTTCAATAATCAAAACATCGTCTCGCTTTCAGACGTGACTGGAGCTGCTGGGAATGTCCAGCAGAACTGATGTCTCCGGACGACACGTTTCGGAAAGTGGTTGTCAGGTCACATGAAGAAGACTTCCTCATTGAGGTAGAAATCCAAGATATTCTCTTTATTTTATTTTGAAATTTTTTTTAAAGCGTGTACAAAAACACAAGCAGGAAATGAAGGAAGTCGGCATATCTGATAGAATCAGTAATGTGACATCAGTCAGGCTGCAACCAAACCACCAGGTTAGACAAAGTCATCTGGAAGATAAAGTGAAGAAGAGCAGGAGAATTATTACAGTTGCATTATCAGTTTACAGACTGACATCATGGCTGATCTTTGACCCACTGTTCTTCCATAGTTGTTCATGCACAACTCTCAGTTCAGATAATCTGTTGCCTTTCTTTTACAACCTGTCTTGATTGTGTTCTTTGCCCTGTAGAGCTATTTTTAGCAATGTCACTGTGCGTCTAGATCTCAGCATCACCATTGTACCTGACAGGAACACAGTGGGAGGAAGTCTCAAGTTTTAATAAACTGGAATTATCCTTTACAATAAATAGGTTTGATTTAAAGATCTAAAGCGTGTCGGCTTTTTCTCCACTCCACCACGTCTTCAACTTGTAAGCTAGTGCGGCAGAAACACTGTCGAACAGAGAGAAAATGCGGCACAACTGAGGCTGATCACTCCCAGGAAGAACCGACCAAGCTCCGGCAAAAACCCAACAATAACAACTTGAAAAGATTTTTTTTTTTCTCATTTGTGAACGTTTCTTCGCTGCTGCTGCTGCTGCTGCTGCTGCTGCTGCGTCTCTGAAGGCCAAACCCAAAAGAGTTTGGGATTCCAGTCAGAGTTGAGGGATGATTAGATTGCTTCACCCAATTCTTCTATCATCTGTCTCCCAGTGCCTTTAATATGCAAATTGTAGGTATGCAAAGCTCTGATGCTTTTATTTAAAAGACATGTCCTCAGGCGATAGCAGTGGGCTTCCAGGGAGAGCTCTGTTTTAGCATGAAATAAATAGTTGTTAAAGGGATCACACAAGTTCGTATCTTGGAAGATGAAAAGCTAATTGACATGAATAATTTATATGTATTGCAGTATCTTAAAGATATCAAATAGCGGTGGATAAATAAAACTTGAGTTCAAACATGATACCGAGCGTCGACGAGGCCCTCCGAATATTCAGAGGGAATTACATCTTTCAGATTAGTCGTCATCCTTTAAACTCATAATGGCATTTGTCCTAAGGTCACTCCACTGCAATTATGAAATATTACCAGAATACTCAGAGGTATTAAAAATAATGATGTGAATATGAATTATTATGTTGCTCCTGCAGTCTGGGATGATAAAGTCAGTTTTTTTGGGGGGGGAAGGCATGAGCAGAGACATGAGAGTCAAACCTGTGACGTCATCAGAAACGGGCGGAAAATTGACTATTTTATTATTTGACTCCATTATTACAGCGTCATAGTGTTCTACCTTTTAAAGAAAAAAAAAAATATATATATATAAAACTATTATTTTTGGAGCTTTGCTACCCTGGATTAGAAAGATAAAATGTCAGCATCAGACACAGCAGCAGCCTGGGAACCTGGGACGTGTTGTCTTGCTGCAGGACACTTTGGCAGAGTAGGAGTCCTCCAGTTGGCAGAAAGTCTTTCTCATTTTTAGGGCTAGCATTACTTTCTTTATAGATCGGCTGTTTATTTTCTTAATAAAGTGTTTGGTTGATAAAATGTCAGAATTGAGTGAAAAATGCCAACTTGCTTTGTCCAACCAGCGCCCCAAACCCCACAGATGTTCAGTTTGCTATTGTGTACAAACAGAAAGGTGCTGACTTGTGTCGTGACTTTAATTCTCACATAGCTCATATAATCATTATGTACTATTTTTTGCCATCTTCTGTTACTGGCAAAGTTGAATCACCATCTGATGTTGTGTTTGCTTTGTTTACTCCGGATTGATGATTTATTGGTCTGAAAGTAACATAAAGCACCTTTTTGCAACTTTGAGTTCTGTGGGTTTTGGCTTTAGATGGAAGAAAAGCTCTTCATCTTCAGTAATAATGGAAGCAGCTGTGGTTTTTTTTGGGAATAATATGTGAGAAAATGCGTGCTTGTTCCCCCTGAGTTCAGTCTGAGATCCAATCAAATCTCTTTCTGTGACCGACTGACATTTTCCCAAAATGACGAAGCCCGCCCACCAGACCTTCCACCCAGGCTAAAAGCAAGTGCTCAAAGTTTTTTAAAATTGCATTTTGACCCCAGCATTGAGGAGGTCCACACACTCCGAGTTTAATCCTACTCCATATCTCTGTTGGCATAGTTAGAATTCAGAAGAGCTCGGCTCTAACGGGAAGGCCCTTCTGATTAGAGAAAACCCACAATGCCCTCTGTTGTTGTTGTGAACTTTTGACTGCGTGGGCCGGGCCTCGACAGCGGCAGGCTGCGCTGAGGAGTCGGCAGCGGGCGGAATATTTGACATTTCTCCGTGATGACAGCCTTGTTACTACTCTTGTTTCATATTGTATGCATCCTCTCTGTGCGCACCCATGTCTCCCGTGGCAACACAAAATCTGATTTGGATGACAAATACTTTCCGGCTCTGGAGTGTGGACCCACCCAGCTTGCACTCAAATTGAGGCCTGAGCAGTTATTTTCAAGGACTGTTTGACATACGCTGGGCGTGAATGTATTCTTTAGGGACACAGTAGTGCATGGTTAGATGAAGTATCAGAAGCGCTTTTCTAGTTTACACAAGTGGTGCACAAACAGCAGGACCTCAGGGAATAAATGTCATGTATAGACCTACACCACTGTTGGCATATGAATAGTAAATTTTGGTGATGTGAAACCCTTCAAATTCCCTCAGATGAACTGTAAAACACTGTACACGCTTCCAACAAGGCTGTTATTCTGAAAGGCTAACCACGTGGAAGTATGGGGTTTTATGTGACAGTGAACTTTCAGTGTGCATGCAGATGAGAACTGTGATGAAGTGTGGCATTGTGAACCGGTTCAGTGTACCATTGTGTCTATACAGAAGAAATGAGATGCAGGGAATTATAGTTTTACTAGCAAGACTTCCCACCACCACTACCTCTGCAACTGCTATGTTACAATCCCACCAGTCTCGCTGGTGCTACCAGGGCACCTGCTTACATTACTACACTGTGCGCTGGTACTGTCAGTGCACTGGTCATGAGACAGACAAGTATGTCTTTTTTGAATAAACTGTGTTGGCAAGCTCATTACCTTG
Organism: Seriola aureovittata; assembly: GCF_021018895.1. NCBI lineage: Eukaryota > Metazoa > Chordata > Actinopteri > Carangiformes > Carangidae > Seriola > Seriola aureovittata. The sequence goes on along the minus strand of NC_079387.1, from coordinate 704,879 downwards.
GTCGCTAATAGGACAGACGGTTAGTAAACAGACAGCTAGCTCATTAGGTTGGAGCGCTTTCCACCTTTCAACAGCTAAATTGTAGAACCACTGGGGAAATTATTATTTTTTTTTATCTGTACAGATTTGTTAGTAATTTTTAATATACTGTATGTTTGTCTTTGTATGTATTTTTCGGGAGATTTAATATTATTTGTATATTGTGTTTTTATTTTGTTGCCGTTAGGTGACCTTTAACCCTGTTGGCGATTTCACTACCGATGTGTGACTGTTGACTGACGACGGGTGAGTCTTTGCTTTGCTCCTGTCAATTAAGTGTTAAAACAAAAAAACCAACAGTGAACAGCTCAACAGTGTCAGTGTTATTTTGGACAGTGCATCCTGTTTTGTTACGTGCATGCTGATATTAACAGCTCAAATTCAGCTTCATAAAATGTAAATACAGTTAGCAGTTAAAATTGTTACCTTTGTTGTTAAATAAGTCAATGCTGAACTGTAACTTTAGGATCAGGAGTAAATGCATTTTATTTTATTGTTATGCAGAGAACTGAGTATTTTAATGAAGCAGTAGCACACAGATATGTATTAAGTGAGCTGGCCCCGGTGTGGAGGGGTCCACACGTGGAAGCCCAGTCATATGAGGTTAATGCATTGGCCTTTATGTTACTTTTATCCACAGGAGAAAATAAACCCCCGGTTGGCATGAGAGCAGTGATCCTCACCTGCTTCAACTTCACACAAAGCAGATTTTTGCGGCAAGATGAAGTGTCAGACCAAAGCAGCTACGTGAGGTAAGAGCAGGCTGTAACTACAAACCAACAAAGCTTGAGAAAAACCTTTTGGAACAGGTTTTATAATACTGTGGCTGTTGCTAGTCTGACGTCTGCTGTTGTCTTAGGTTGCCCTCACTCAATTAATTTATTTACCTTTTCTTGCTACGTTTGCAGCGTTCAGTTTGTGGTCTGATAGTGGCACTAGATATTATTTGAAATGTGAACTACTTTTTGGTTCAGATTAAAATGTGTGTGTGTGTGTGTGAGGAGGCAGTTCTCGTCGAGCCTGTTGGAAGTGAGGAAGGCTCTGATTCAACAAAGCATCTCTAATATCCACTTGGTTTAAGATCCGTGTGACATTGTTGCGCAAGCACCGACCCTGAGGAGCACTACATTGATTCATGTGTATTGGAAGCAGCTCCCTAGTGCCTTTTACTTCAAAACAAGTGCAATCATACAACCCCTCCGCTGTTAAATCACACAGCCAGCGTGGTAATATGAAGCAGGATATGTAACCTCACAGCTCTTCTGGACCTAGTAGCAAGTGTTAAATGAGAGATGTGTGGAGTCTTTGAATAAAGAAATACACTCTTATTGGGAGGTGAGGGGCTGACAATGAACCCCCTCACTCCTAGTTGAGCCTGCGAGAGGCCGACTTGTTCATCCCTTGTTATGCCGCTAATGTGTATGATTTAAGGGGGAATTATGCACATCTCAATGTGCCTATAAATGACATTATTCATGCACAGGTGCTGCACTAAGCAGCTCCTGAATGATAATTAAGATAATCTTTCTCTTTTTTTTCTTCCTTCACGCTCGCTCGCTCCCTTTTCTCACGGATCCACTTTGTTCAGGCAATATCTCCTGTGTCAATACCTCGGTAGACTGCAGCCCCTCTCCCCTCAGCCATTGTCTGATCCTTATTCAGCACTAAAACCCGCACTAACAAGTGAGACCACGTCTATGTTTCTCCCCCGAGCCCAACGGTATTTCTGAGAAATAACGTGCCAAGTTGAATTAAAGTGAGAGAATAAAAAAAAAACTTTTGCAAGGCAGAAACTTGGCTGCAGCGATCCCGAGGGAATTCACTGCGCAATGAATTTCTCAAACGAGAATATGAAGACATTGATGTTGAGCACTTTGCATATGATAAGCTCTTTTTCCATAAAGCGAAATGATTAGTTTTAGAATGGTTAGGAAATGTTGCTGAGGAAAAAGTGTTCCAGGCTCACACATATTAAGGACATTTAGAATACATTAAAAAAAAAAAAAGAGAGAAATTTTGTTATAGTTAGCCGGTAAGTTATGCCAAAATGATGTTTAAACTCAGGTTTTCTGATAAAACGGCTCTAAAGCTAAACTTTCTTTCTTTGCACAGAAAAGCACATGAACCGCATTTCTCCTGATCTGTTTGGACAGTAGCGAAACACCCGGTGCCAAATCTTCGTGTAGAAATGCATCATCACAGAGATAGAGTTAGTGAATCCAGCTTCGTTTGTGTTATTGGGGAACCTGAGGCTGTTTGGGGCTGGAACCCGTCTCCGCTGTGGTAAACAGTGAGTGATGATTATCGTCGCTTACCGAGAAGGAAATCCAGCTGTATTGTTTTAGCACAGCCACTTGTTTACATAAACCTCTCTCCAGTGGACGGGCCACACTTTATTCAGTTTTCTTTTGTGTGCAAATCACTCGTTTTGTTTGTATTTTTTCGATTTTCTTGTTGTGTTACGCTCCCGGTCGGCCCTCTCTCCGGCCTATGTTGTGAGGGAAGCCATCCAGTGTCTTTGCGGCCTGCAGCTGGCTTTCATTACCAAGCTTTTGCCACACCCTTTCACTTCAAATAAACATACTGAGTATGTATACCAGAGCAGGGACAAATAGGACCTGCAAATAATTCATAGCATTTGTTTTAAACTGCTTCAGGTGCCAAATGGGTGGAGTTTACTTCAGCGCTGTTTCTAGCACTGTCAGGTGTCAGTCACAGGAAAGGTTACCAGGATACCAGAGGCGGAAAGTAACTAAGTACTCTACTCAAGTACGTTGTTGCAAAGGGAAATGTTCTCCCATTACTCCCCTGCATATATCTGACAGCTGCAGTTCGTTAGTTTACATATTGAGATTCTACATATAAAACAGATGCACTTATAATGTATTGCATGGCTGTAGATTGGAGGCAGCAGAACAAGCTGTAAACACTGTTACATCACATGTGGTATCACAACAGTTTTCTATTTACACATCCAGCCGACGCAGGGCGTCGCAGTCGTTCATTTCAAGTTCGTCTCGAGCACCTTCTGTTTTTAGCTCTGTTTTGGTCTCCACCAACTACATAGGGAAATATCTGCCTCTTTATCTGCCACATACTCAACAGCTAATTGCTAGTTTGATGCCGACAAGTGGTGTACAATAGCTTATCCAATGAAAACAGCTTCAGAGAGCCAGGTTTGTCACTATAAATGACCCCTTTTCACATTACAGGTCATTAGACCCATCATTAATATGAAAATATGAATCCGTGCAGCTTTAATGAGTGTTTATACTTTTCATACTTACTTATTTACTTGCTTTAACTTGTAATGGACGGCTGCTGTTTCTACTTAAGTAAAAGAATTGTGCACTTCTCACCTCTGCAGAACATGGCTTTCAAACACTTTTGTGGGGCTGAGAAACACTCCACCCATTCGGTTTTCCAAGGAGTTTAAATTATGACTTTTCTTGCAAGTACAGTTTGGTCACGGATGGATGTCTGCCAGTTGTTTATAAGGAAAATAGGCCATAAATTTGCTCAGTGGTTTTGCAGTTGAAAAAAATGCCATTGCAATAGTCAACAAGTCCTCCGAAACTAAGTGACAAAATAAGTTGCTTGTCTTTGCCTTCCAGCGTTTTCTGATCCGACGCCTCTGTTCCTTCCAAGATGTTTATGATGATGATGATGGAAAAAAAAAGATTGATCTGTTTTCTGATCTGACGCTGCAGCGACTTGGTTTTGGTGAGGTGTAGGCACAAAAACAATGTGATTAATGTTGAAACACTCTCCTTCTCTAAAGCCAAGTTAGGATTAAATCATAATACAAAATCTAAATCGAGAGAATAATCTGAATTAAGCACAGTTACACAGTAATTAGTGACACTTTACAGACACAATAGCATCCCTTACAGTTGAGTTAAAAAAAAAAAAAACCTTGGGCCGCAGACTAGATCTGTCACCACTGCAGTCGCAAAAGGCAGAATTAACTTCCTCTAAAACCCAGATTTCCTCTGCAAATGACACTGAATCATATATATTTGAACTGTGCCTCCTGGCTACAGCGTGTCCTGAAATGTCTTTAATAAGGATGAGGATGTTAAGGGGCTGGTATAGCTCCAGTTTTAAATTAGAAATAACCCGGCAGAACGCTTGACTTACAGAAAAGGTTAGGTTTAAACACAACACATTAATCTCTGCTTCTCGTTTGCACATTTATGGATCTGAGTTAGGAGTGCGGCTGCGAGTGTGTGTTTCTGTGTGTGTGTTTTCTGGACAGAAACACCCACTGCCATTAACCAAAATATGAAAAAGCAATTACAGAAATGAGTGTGTGCAGGGAGAAGTATCCACTGATATCCTGACTCAAATATAAAGAAGTACAATTTAAACCGGTGTTCCTTTGGAGGGAGGTTTGTCTGTGTTAGCAGCTTCTTCTAAATATGATAAGGCAAAGATGAAAATCAATGATTATCTGTATCATAATACACTCACAGGCCACATCGCACAGTGCTATATCAGCACTCTAAACAGCGGCAGGAATGTGCGCACAGGCCTCACAATTTCCACCTGATTACAATGATAGAGACTCGTATCTGTTTTCACCGCCTGTTTGTCTTTAGTCCGTGTTTTTTGTTGCAGAAATTGCAGCTTTTACTGATGACGGACAATTTGAAAATGCCCTTGTTGAATAGTCACAGGTGCCATGTTGTTTGAATCAAGCAGAATAGCTGCAAATAGCTGGACTCCTTTTTTATTTTTTTCCCAGTGTTCAGGAAGAGAGCACACAAAAGTCTATTCAGAATGAAATGCTGTTTTATGTGGCCATTAGCAGATTGGAGTTTTAGTTACACAAACCTTTTACAGTGGCAGCAATAATCTCATTGGCTGAGGTCATCCGCACTGGGCGGAGGCAAAGATATACAACTTTTTCTTGTCTTGGCGTGCAGTTTTAATGCCCCCTGTGGAAGCTTTGACCACTAATGGCGCTATGGAGCTTTATTTTTATGAGCGGCTTCCTGTTTTGTTTTGTAGCTCGCAGTTAAGTGACACACCTTTTGGATGGTTTAACGCTATTCCACTTATTGATAGTTGGTTTGACTAAGAAACGTAGCAGTGCACCAGTAAAAGGCAGAGAAGACTATGCAAATGTAAATGATGTAGTTTTAGAAAATTAAAAAAACAGGCTAGTTTACCCAGAGGTAGGAGTTAGGCTAACTAGGCTAGGCTAATTATTGTTCCTTCAAAACTTCAGCTTCTTCCTTTGGCTTTCTAGAATGGGCCTTACTGTTGTTACTGTTACTAATAGTTTGCACTATTTTTCAAAAGTCATTAAAAAACGAATTATTGATTGACAATCTGTTTGCTCACTTGTCATGTTAGCTTACCTCTTGACTGCTGTTGTATATCAGAAACAATGATCATCAGACATATATGGATCATAAATTAGCATCAGGTAGTTTGTCTCCAAACATTGTGAAAGGCCTTGAAAAATCACTACCATCATTTTCTAGGACTCACCTTCAGTCTCATGTTTTTCTGTGTTTTACTGTCATTTCCATAGTGCTCCAGGTGCTCAGCAAGGCCAATTTGATTATCTCTGTCTCCTACGTTGAGACAACATTTTTAATCAGGTGTTAAGTGACAAATTAAGAGCATTCGTGTTTCTGTCCGTTGCGTTTTACCGATGTTGCGCTGCTTTCATGCCACAAGACAAGAGTTTGTGCCCCGTGCTCGGCTCCATCTCCAAAGAAATGTATGCATATGCCAGTGAGTGTTTGTATCCTATCATTTTCAATATCCCCATCTCTAAGATCATACACAACTGAATCAAGCAAACATTGGAAGGAGAGATGTGTGCAGGGGGGATGAAACATCTTTGTTCCCTCTGCTCTTTAGAAAGCTTTAGCCGGCCCGTCTTCACTGAAGCGTACAGGATGTGCCTGATGTTTCCTTGGCAAAGGAAAAGGTAAAAATAGAGAAGATTCATCTGGTTTGAGTTCTGCAGCACCACATTACTTTAGGGGTAGTTTTTTTTTTTTTTTCCTGCTCTTTTTTTTTTTTGTTCAGTGGTCCTGGGCCCTTTTGTGTGATTGAAGCTCAAACGGACCAGGAAATGCAAATAATCCCGGTTCTGAAGACGTCCAGTGACGTGATTGCTGGGACGGTACGAGGAGGCTGGCCGGCTCGCCACATTAAAGGCAGAGTTTGAGCGAGAGATGAGTGGAGACTGGGTTAAGTTAAGCGAGAGGAGAGGACTTCAAAGCCTGCTAGGTTTGCTTGCCATATTGAGAGTGACGAGATGTGTCTTTTATTAATAGCATTCACCAGAGTTTCTTGTTTCTGCTCTCAACTTGCTCCATTGTTCTACAATCACCGCATTGTGGGGACAGAATGAAAGGAGTCTTTTCAAAGCTGCAGAGCAAATTACACCTTGATTACACGCGAGGGAGGCAGTTGAAGGATTTACTGTTTGTGATTGTTTGACATGAGTTTTTATCTGATTTTAGACCCTTTACCACCTTGTTAAAAGGACTTCTTATGTGCATTTAACTTGACTTTCAAGTTGTCTTTAATTGTACGGAGCCATCGTGAATACATGCACATGCATTTACTTCTAACTAAATCTAACGTTTTTGGCAAATGCGGTTGTTAGTTTTTCCTGGGGTCCGTTAATACACACAAGTAACATCACAAAATCTGGAATTACAGAAGACAAGTCAAAAAAATCAAGAGGAATAGAAAATACAGCAAAAAGACAAGAGAAAAAATGATAAAACAAAGACCAAATTAATACATAGCCCATAGGCAGCTCCAAAAGGTGGATATTTTGAATTTGGAAATTGACATGACATGAATTTATTACCAAACCAAGTGGTTCCCAGCTCGGGGGTGGATCCCCCTCAGAGGAGTCACAATGCAATAGGAAAGAAGGAAAACACATGTACTATTCTGGATTTGGGTTTTTTGGACATCGGCTTGAGATAAGTCGTTGAGGTCTGGGAAGAGGGAATCGACTGCTGCAGCACTTGAGCTGGAACAAAAAAAAGAATTCAGGTTGACTTTGAGGAACTAGTTTTTCCTGACAGTCAAAGTTTGGTCTTGACAGTTCAACCAGGAGCGTTTGCGATGTGTTGTGTCAGTATGAACAACACGGAGCTGATCTGGCGGCTCGGAGGTCTCGTTGTTCCTGAAATGTGATCAGCATGTCCTGACGAACTCTCTTATGTATCTGAATCGATGCCACCTACACATTTATTGCACTTTGGATTTATAGTAATTCCCCCGTATCTTAATCTTTGTCAGGATGACAGGATCCCTGCGGACATCCACTGATAGCACAATCTGTGATAGTGTGTTTGGGTCTTACTTTTTTCTTCCTTCTTCTATCGACCCAAGTTTGGCTCTGCCTTCCAAAACTACTCAATTATCATAATAATTTAGCAGCAGTGGTCTTCATTCATATCCACTGTCGTACAGAAGTGCATCAGACACTATTTCAGAGATGGCTGATTTGCATATTATGATGCGAGCACTGCCCATCATCCCTTCTCCTCATTAAACATCCGGTATCTCGCCTTTTTTCGTCTGTTTTTAGAAAAAGAAAAGGGGGGAGAGAAAAAAAAAATCTGATTCAGCCGCTTTAATTCTCTTCAGCAGACTTGTAATTGGTGTTTACGTGATTGGCTTTTACTCCGTTCGCTGCTTTCCCCCATAAATCCTTGTCAATCTAAAGTCAGTCTAGCATGTTATCAAGCGAACAGAAACAAATAATGCCACAAAACACCACAGTAAACATTCCATAATTGACTGTTTAGGAGCGCGATCATCAGTTAGGGTTTGATTCGAGGATGTAATCTGCTTTTGTGGATGCCAGGCCATTCAACCAAAATGGACACGAGAGTTAATGCAGCTCTAACCTCTGAGCCATTTATGCTTGTTGAATGTACTTGTAATGATTAGGTTTGAAAGAGCCATGTTTTATCATCGGCCAACACAAGAGTTGACAATCTTAAGACCTTCAACTAGAAATAATTAGGATCTATTTGAATGCTGAGTGTGGTGCACAGTGCTTAGACAAGAGCTAAGCTTGTTAACGAATGTGGTGGCAATTAAATGGCTCATCCCCCCCCTACTGTTTATGGTTTTTTATCACCTGAAAATTGATTATAATTCTGAGCTTTGCTTGACCATAAAGTTTCAAAATCTCTGCCAGCATAATTGAAAATGCCTGTTGTAATGCAGCGTCTGAGCATTGTTTTTGTGAGGTTTCAAATTGTTTCCCCACAAAAGACCAAAAGTATTTTTAGTTCCCGCAGATCCCACATGAAACCTGAGCTGGCGACATGGTTAAAATTAGTCCGTGCTGCTTATTTGAATGTTTTCCCCCCTTCCTGCTCCTTTTTAATTTCTCCACATAGTTTAACATTAAAAATCAGGTCAACCTTTAAGATTTATGAGCAGAGAGGAGAAAAAACGAATTAATGGTATGCTATTTTTATTCAGTCAGTCGTCTGTTAATTTGGTATGACCTTAGTCAAAGGCGGTGAAATAACAAACTCTACTTACTTCTTCTTAAGACCAAACCCGTGGTCCTCCCATGTTGCTTTACTGAGGATGTGAGAAGAGAAGGGCCGGCTGCCAGCCTGCGTTTCTTTAACTCTTATCTGCAAAACTCAACACACAGGATTTTCAGAACATCAGTGGCACTAAGAAACTAATACTCTTTCATCTAATTTCACAGCGTATTGTTTCAATTAAGCATTTTTTATTAGTAGATTTGAAAATCTGTTTTTGAAACAATAAAAAAAGGCTGCTCCAGCTGCATTTTTAGACACATTCAGAAAATAAATCCTGACAGCCAAAGGAGGCTGCTCATCATCCGATGATGTCAAAGAGGTGGTGAGAAATGGTGACCATAAAGGTTGCCGCGTCTTCTCTGAGCGTCTTTGTCCGGGAGCCAAAGCAGAGGTGCGTCACCTCCTTTATTTCCCACCTTTTTCTCGCTGATGAGTTCCCAGTGTGACTCTCCTCATGACAGCATCCAAACTTTGCTGCCGCAGAGGCCAGAGCACTCACAGCCCCCCATTGAAGCATCCCTGCAGGGGTTTTCTTCACAGAGAGGCTAGAGGGGAGGGGGTGAAGGTGAAAGTTTGGCACCGAGCGACAGATCTCCAACAGCGGAGGCCTTTGTTTCCAGGTTGCTCACGCTCTGAAACGTGGCAGAGCCAGGTGGCCTCTGACCTGACCTCTACTCTGAGAGAACCGGTGGGCAGAGAGGCTGAAATAAAAAAAAAAAAAAGAAAGGAACGGGCAAACTTGGTTGGAAGAAAGGATCAGGATGGAGGAAGGGGAGATTGTGGGGGGGTGTTGGGGGGGGGGGGCAGCATGAAACAAAGTGTTCAGAAATAGGTCAACCAGTATCTCATTTTTCTTGCTAAGCTTGTAATCACCCTTGACAGGCACACTGTGGAACAGGCTATTCAGTTGGAATTCAGGGCTCATCGTTGAATTACAGACCCTAACCATCCGTCTCATCATGTAAGGGAACATTTAGAGGATGGAAGTTCTTTGTTCTTTCTTTGTTATGTCGCTGACGAGCTGATGAGCTACCTGTGTTGGGACCGTCTTTGAGTTGAGGCAGCATGATGGTTTTTAGTGTCTCCACAGAAGAAATAAAGGAGATAGTGTTGATGTTTTGCTCAAGGGCATCTTTAGGGAAGACAAAGGATTCATTCACTTCCCCAGATCCGACCAGCCATCTTTTGACTTTCTCTTTACGCAACACACAAGAAAAACATATTTTCTGAAAGATACAGATAGTTTTGGTTTTGAGATCTCCACGTCTAAGACTGAGTAGTTTTCTAGTAGTTTCCTCAGTAGAAAATAATTCCAGTTAAAATGTTCACATCAGGCTTCATGGATTATCCACAGGAGCCAAGATGCTGCATCTGGAAAGAAACACTCTCATTGAATTTTGTAATATTTTAGCGCTGAACCACAACTGGAGAAATCCAGCCAAAGACCAGTATCATAAAACCAGGGCAATAAATCAAGAACAATACTCATGCCCTGATGTTGCTAAAGGTGGATGAGGTTGAACTCACCCTTAAATCTTTTTATACATATTTTTTACCAGGAAATCAATAAGATCTGTATGAATTCCTCATAGAAATGGATCATAAATTCAAGCAGCGTGGAAATAATTGTGTGCCGCTGATGAATGTTCATCAGGAAGCCATTCTCCATCTCGCCGCAGATTTAAATGTGATCTTGTTAAGCCACCAAGGGACTGAATCTTGCCCATGGGTGGTCAAAGGATACTCTGTCGCTAATGAGGTGTGCACAGGCCCTGTGGGTAATGGCAGTGTCACGCCAAAGCTTTTTGACACCTCAGGGCAGCCGTACAGTATGGCTCAGGCCTGCGCTGTCGGCTGGCATTCATTTGACGCTGAAACAATGAAACACGTCGACCATAAAACTGGGTTTTCATTGGTAGTTTTGATCCCTTCCACTCTAAATACCCATTTTAATATGCACTTTACCCATTATGTCTGTGTTAATAAGAAGTCTCTTTGAGAATGTGCCCATTGTTGAGTGAGTCTGTTAATTATGACAGCTCAAAGTGCTGCTGTATTCTACTGACTCTTCCTCATAAGAAGCATGATTATTCATCACCACGATAAGAATTAATATGCAGCAAGGCATGCTCCCCGAGAAATATTGTTGTTTTTTTTTCTCTTCCACCGAATTTGAATGCTCCAAATTACACATTCAATCCATCTTTGTTTGTGTATTTAACCCTGTTAAACATGGCAGCACTTTGTGACTTTTAAAGACCCGTGGCTTATTGGACTTGGAGCTGGCATCGCTAAGTGACAATTTGGATTGTGTTTGCTATCAAATAAACACTTAATGTATCTGGGGATGTAAACAAATGTTCATGCATCTGCTAGAAATAAAGCCGAGCTTCAGAAAAGCGTTACAGAGCTTTCAAACCAAAATGACACACGCTCTGAAGTATTCACGCCCAGTGTATATTTAGATGAGTAGAACAATGCACTATAATCATTTTCTGATGATATAATAGATTGACCTCAGCTGAAGAAGGTTAGAAAGAAAGCAGCACAATGAGGGATGCTCTGTAAGCCCTGCAAACTATAATGGTGAAGGGATCAGAAACCCCTGCTGTTTGTATCCAGAGCATTTAATCAAACTGGCATTAGTTCGGCGCTGTAGCTTAAACTTTGCTTACCTCCCAATCCCGGCCAGGAACTTCATATTGTTGACAGTAGCTCTGAATTCAACCATAGACTCAGCAACTAAAAGGATAAGATGGGCTTAAAGGGCTTTTTATAACCTGGCTATTCACCCTGATGCACTGTCGGTCCGAAGGACACACTGACTCCAACACCTGGCTGAGCGTCCGGGAAACTTCCAGCCAGGACAAGAGACACATTTCTAATCAACATTAAGTTCGTTGAATGCAGGTTGCCATTTTCACACCCGCATCTATTGTCCTAACGTCCGTTATTCAAACTGAAACCTGCACTGTAAAAAATGCTGTTTGTTGTTCCTTATGCTGTGATATACTCTCGGTACACCTTTCGTTTTCTTGGCTTATTCTTGCCCTCCTTTCTAAAGTGTTTATCAGGTCTTGGACATCAACTAGCACTTTCCACTTTCCAGTCTTTTTTGATAAAAATAGGAGTCGTTGCTCCTGGAGATTTGGTAAATGCTGTTTATTGTTGTGTGTTTGCTCTGGAGGTCTGTGTTGGGATGTGATGACATATTTTTCTTGACCGGTCATGACTGCTTGCGCAACGTAAAAGCGGTTCAAACTTGGATTTAGTGTCTCCTCCTTAGCAGAGCTGGCTGCTCCGTTACATTTGGTTTTCAGGAAGTGTGTGTTGGGGAAAGGGGCAGTTGTGTAGACATAGCAGTGCAGGTTTTGAATCTGCTGATTTTCCAGCATGTCATCGCCGGTCTATCTGGTTTTCAGTTTGAACTCACACCGTTTCAGACTTGTGTATAATGTCGAAGAAAATGCCTTCAAACAATCACAACATCAGCGACCAGAAAATAAAACAGAAGCAGCATCTGATTGGCTGAAAACCAATTTCAGCTGGATGCAGCAATAAGACAAACCCCCCCCCATCAGATCAGAGCATTCATATGATATCCCTGCAGCCAGTTCAGAGGCTGCACAGAGCAGTGTGTTTGTGCATGTTTGTCAGCATTTGTGTGTACATGTGAGTGCTTACGTATCCGCGATAATATAACTGAGAATCATGATGCAAGCTTTTCGCCCAGAGTGTTTTTGAGCTCATTTTCAAATGGTAATTTGCCTTATCCGAAGCAAACTCACTGAGTGTAAGTAAGTGATTATTTGCATGGCTGACAATCATTCGGCATGCCTCCGGTCTTTTTCCAAACTGCTCCAGTTTGTCCAGTCTTTGAGAAAAAAAAAACTACTTGGGGAGGGCCAGTTCTCTTTGAAATATCCTTTCATTTACCTTATCATTAGACACAAATGTGGCATAGTTAACAATGACTGGAAAAAAAGGAAAAACATAGCCAGCCAGTACTTCTTCATAAGGCTGATGAAGGCTTTGCAGCCAAAAAAATCTTCTTTGTGACTGCTGAATAAAGACAGCTCGATTTTTTACTTTTTGGCAATCTTTTTGGCTTTAACTTTCTGAGGGTTTTGGTTTGAGCACCTCAGGCTTTGGGTTTCAATCAAAGCGCAAAGTTTCTGTGCTCCTGTTTAATTGGTTATTATCCCATTAGAGGCATCATGTCGGTTGGTAAAGTGCAGTAACGACAGGATGCAGCGACAGCCGAACAATGCAGTGATTTAGTATCTGCACTCCCCCTCAATCACACTCAAATGTCAGCCACAAGACTCATCAATGCCCCTAACCCTGAGCACACCCCTGAGAGACACACACACACACACACACACACACACACACACACACACACACACGGCTCACATGACTATACACCAGCACAACATCAAGGCTTTCAGAAAACATGGCATGAGGATACAGTTGAAGATGGATTTTCCAGAACTCCCTCTGTCACATAACGCACAGCAGTCAACATTATTGTTATTACGAGACCCGCATAGTCTCACTTTTTCCATTTTCATCTAAGTCCCTTTCAAGCAGCCAGTCTTAACTTTATAATGAGCAAAGATGTATTTTTTTTTATTTTTTTCGAATATGGTAAAAGTGTTTTTTATTGGTTGGGTCTAAACTTTTACCCTTGTTACTTGTAGCTCTGGAAGAACAATTAAATTCTTTGTATGAGGGAAGAGTTATGACAAGCACACATTAGTAAACATGCAGTACAAAATGGGGGGAAAAAAAAAACTCTCTCTTCTTTTTTTGCTCAAAACCAGACACACAGAAGCCATGAATACAAGCCACTAGAAGACCTGCACAACACACAGATTTGACAGAAACAAAAGTGTTGATTTCTCTGTTACAGTACATCTCTTGTACTGTTCAGTGTTTGTTTGTATTTCTGTCGCTTCTTGCTTGTACTTGTAAAAGGAACAATTCAGTTCATCAAGTGACAAGAGGCACTTCAACGCTCTGGCAAAAGTACTGTGAGAAGAGGCACCGACTGGTACGTACTAGTTCTTTGGGGATGACACTAAATAAAGGCTGCTGTAATAGGGTAAAAATGGCCTGTCAATTGTCAAAATATCTGTAGAAAGTGCGTTTTACTGATCATATTGAAAAAATTAAAAGCTGTTCAATGAATAAAATAAAAAACACAAACAAAACCAAAAACCCTAGTGGCGAGATAGTTGTCTTTAGCTAGATAGCTGTGGAAGAAGGCCACCAGCCTGCATTCAATACATGTCAATAACAATCTGGCGTAGGTTTCCCCTCGCACTGAGAAGACTGGGAGGGGGGAACAAAAGTCATAGGAGTCCTTCATTTGCCATGCTCATCCATCAATCAGTATTTAGGACATTGACAAGTGGTAATTTAATAACCAGTGACCTGGGCTGGCAGGAAGCCGGCATGACAGACAATACAAACTCATTTATCATTGGGGAGCGACGGAGCTGTGCTTCCGTGGATTCTCTCTCTCTCTCTCTCTCTCTCTCTCTCTCTCTCTGATCCTGTGATTGTCGCTGCAGGAGTCACCCTTGGCGAAACACTGAGGGCGTTAGCAACCGCGAAGCTCAGCTCTGAGATAATACATATAAGTACAGCTGGATATATAGATGCGGGGAGAAAAGCTCAGGACTGTCTCGGGTTACAGTGTTTAAGACTGAAAGTCGATGTGAAATTTGAACCCTGATTTTCACCTTTAATTTCTCCTCGAGTGGCTTTGAAGGTAGTAGAAACGCTTTTTTTCCACAGTTTAAGTCAACATGACGTATAGACTCTGCATCTAATACTCCAGCCGTTCATTACAGCTATATGATGTTTATATTGAGTGAAATGCTCAAACACAAGATTCCATGATTTTTATAGCTGCACCATTACATCAGACGGAAATATTCTCCATGTCTTGGGCATACTTTTTTTTTTTTTTTCTTACACATTTCCTCAAAATGTAATTGGACATGTTTAGTATCTGTGGAAACTGTAGTCTCAATACACTTCTATTTACTATGTTGGTTAAACTACTCAACCTGACATATGTACATGAAGTCTTAGTCAAATTCTGTAAATTTTGCCACTTATATGAAAATTGCACTATTAAATAAATGCAAAAACTGAATCAGTGCCACAATTTAAAAAGTAGACTTTTATTCTTGACCTTTTGTTGAAAACTTTTGAGGATCTTTATCTTAGTGTTTACTTTGTTGAGGCATAGAAACAGTTCTTCCTCCACATGTTGCAACCTTTGCTTGCATGTAAAAAAAAAAAACATGTCGATCTCCGGAGGACGTGCAGAATGAGAGGAGATTATTTCTGTTTTAATGTCTTTACAGGCAAGTCAGGGTCAGTCCAGGATTCACACTTCACCCTCGTTTGGCTTAAATGCTCAGTTTTGTTGAGCTGATTCCTGTTTGCCCACATACAGTAACATCATATACCTTTCGTGAGCTACTGATTGTGTTGCTGCCAAATTGCAATCAGTGGGCAGGCGTCCACATGAGCTGCCATTAGGCCACGGCGCAGCGAGTTAGCGGGGCCTGCCAATGACTCACCCACTGCGTTTGACTCCTAGAGGAGGCAGTAAAAGCTGTAATGTGGATTTTAATGCGCTCTAATGATCTCTTGTTTGTCTTGGGTGGTTTCTTTCTTTCCGGCCGAGCACCGTCGCCCTCGCGTTATGGGGATCGCGCCGTCTTCTTCCAGTTAAGTGTCACCTGTAAAAGTGACCGTACTAATGAGGATGGGTGATGCTGCCGCTGATGTGTCCGAGTAACATGATCCCGCATAATAATGCCCTCGCTAACCTGGTAACCTCGTTTATCAATGCAGGGCGGGGCTAGTTATGTCAGCGCTGATGTATGATCATATAGAGCGTGATTATATGGACATAGCATGCAGCGCTTAAAGAGACGGCAGTTTATCTGGCCATTATGACAGTGTATTGATTGATAGGTTTTAGTTATTGACTAATATCAATTTATCATCACGCTTGAGATTTAAATCTCAATTACTTTTACCTCAATGATCTGAGCCTTGATTGCTAAAGAAAGCATAGCTTCAGGGTCCTGTGTAATGAGGCTGACAGCCTTTGATCAAGACTGAAATATCTCAATAGCTATAAGACGGATCATCATGACATTTTGTACCAATATCCATGGTGCCAAGAGGCTGAATCCTCATGACTTTGATGATCCCTGACTCTTCCTCTAGCGCCACCAAGACGTTCTTGTGTGTTTTAGTTGTTTTTTTTTGATGAATATATCAACAACTATTGGATGTATTGCCATGAAATTTGGTGCAGCTATTCATGGTCCCCGGAGGATGAATCCTTTTGGCTTTGATGATTGCCAGACTTTTCATCTAGTGCCACCAGCAGGTCAGAATTTAGTGCATTCATTCATTCATTCATTCATTCATTCATTCATGCGTTCATGCATTTTGGGGCAGACCTTCATGGCCCTTGTGAAATTTGGTGATCCCCTTGACCTTTGCGTATGGTGCCGTCCCCGGGTCAAAATTTTCTATTCCTCTGATTCTTTGATTTGTCTAACTATGAGCATTTCAGCCTCACTGAGCCGCTAGTGTGGCCGTTGTTTAAAAATTAAAATATGTATTTGCTTTGCATTTATTACAAGTTCCAGCCTCAGTATGAACAATCATGCTTGGGGCTGTGTAACGCAAGGCTTATCCTTAAACACTGTGAACACTGAAGTCAGTCAGCTCAGGCTGCTGTTCTCGCAGTCCTCCAGTCCAGTGGAAATCAATTGGATCCTGATTAGTGTTGGCCAAAGGGAGACTCGGGATTATTACCAATGAAGGGAATTAGATCAATGATTTTTTTTTTTTTTGGTTAGGGGACTTCAAAACCTGCAGCTTGATCAAATTTAAGATCAAGTCATCAGTGGAATTGCCGCTGATTTATAAATAAGATAATTGCCCCCCTGCCCCCCCACCCCCTCCTCCCTCCCTCTATACCACCTGACTCTGCTCTGTGTTTTTGCTCTCGCTAGCAGTCCAACACTTTTATTGCTTAGTCAAACCTCCTTCTTCCATTTTTAAATTGCCTATTGAGTGGATATCTCTGCGGACTTGCCAACCTACCATTTGTAACCCCTTTGTGCAGCTTCTTTTTTTCTTCTTTTTTTTTAAATGTGGAAGGGTTTAAGGTATTTACTCTGCGCAGCAAACATCCCCATGTAATTTAATTGTCAAAAGATACAAATCATGGCCATGTTTACGTACAGACACAGTTTCATTACCCCAAGGCACATAAAATCCATTCAGAGCCCATGATAACATGTCATAAATGCACCTCTACATGTATAAATAAAGTCTTATTATATGAATTTTATGAAAAATTTAATTTATTACAGAGGTATAAAAATAAGCAGCCAGGGGTTCAGTGTTCTCCTGTGGGTATCAAACCTGGCACACCTCAAAATTGAAGACAGTTATTCACGGACAGTTAAGATAATTCATCTCCTTTTAGTCAGGTGCTTTTCCCCTGGTGGGAAAACACAACTTCACTTCTGTCTAATTTTGAAAAGTGTTGTCATTTTTTTTTACATTTCATTTTCAAAGGCAGAAAAATACCTTTCAACACTTGTCACTCGAGAAAAGCAACAATCCTGCTGTTTGTGATTCGTACCGCGGCATTTTTTCTCACCACGCCATGCCTCTTTGCAGGTGATAATTTTGTCTTAGAGTCATGCGTTTGATGTTAGTGTTGAATGAAACATCATCTGTAGTATCTCATTACAGATGCGGCATCTGCAACAAAAAATTTAAAGCGACCTTGCGTTAAAATTCCTTTATAATGTCCCCAACTTTGTCTCTCTACAAAAGAAATTGCAGTGTCTCCCTTAAATGTCAATGTCATCCACAAGATGACGGTTTTTGCTTTGTCTTTGTTGCTTGTTTTTGCTCTGGACCTCTAAGAAGCCACCTGTCAGTCAAACAGTGGGGCGTGACATCTTCTTCTTCTTTTCCTTGTCTCAGAAAAGATGGCTGCACTTCTCTTCAAAGATATTGCACTATTAGTATTTGGGGAGAAAAGAAGCAGATCCCAGAAAAATGTCCATAAATGAATAACTATTTAATGCCAAAAGGCTTTATATTTCACATAACAAAAAGTAGTAGAAGTAAATTTTACTTAATTAAATACAGTCCAGTTAAATACCAGCGGTGCCTTTGACAGGACAGGAGGTTAAACTTTACAGTTCAAAATATTTCAACTAAATAAACGTAAATGAAAGTCCTCACACAGCTAAACCCAGATTGGCTGACCGCAGCAGCTCCTCTAATTCAAATGAGGTAACCCTGCTGATTGGAGGCTTTCCAGTTCAGCTGCTGCAAACTGGCCTGATTGGACGGATTTCAGTCATTCTTCAGTGAGCGGAGCCAATCAGGACCAAGTCCAGCTGTGATGTATATCTTGGATTTTGTCCGAAAACGGCCTGGAAAGAAAGCAAACATTCAATTGACCCTCTCAAACACAATCAGATTCAGCAATGCTTCTGTTAAGCATCTGTTATTGCGTGTGTAAAGGGCCGTACTGCCATGTCTTACCCCACATACAAAGTACATGCATTTTAAATCACTCTCAACCATTTTCTAAAAATCCACAGACGACTCCTCCCCTTAACTTCTCCTGTTGTACTTGCATCTTGAAGCTTAATCTTCAGGTTCATCGTTTGTTCAAGGAATTTTGGAAATCAAGCCAAATTTTCCTTTTCATGTAGTTTTTAATTTTCTTTCTTCTTTCTTTTTTTTAATCTGAAATGCTGGAAATTGTTCAGCAGTCATATAGAGTAAACAAGGTTTATAGTGAAAGTAACTTTTGTTGAACAGCTGCCATTGTGGCCACAAGTGGTAATTACAGGATAATGGCACCATGATTTTTTTTTTTTTTTTTTTTCCTCTTCTATCATGTGCCACCATAAGCTACTGGTCATATCAGCCCAAGTAAAGCTGTGCCAACAAAATTACTTAGTGTATTGGAGCGTTTTTATTGTTTGTAAAGGCAACTTTTCAATTGTTAATGGGAAAGACTGTGTTTTCTCTTCTTTCAAAACTTGGTAGCAGTCTGGCTTTAATTGGCTAAAACATAGCAGAGCTCTGGTTCAGTCCTTTTGAAGTCAGTTTTTTCTCAGTTCTAGTTCATGCAGCTGCCTCTTCTCTGCCTTGTGAGGCAGAAAAAAATCCCCACCAGTACAACTACCTGCGCTTGCTCTGTGATTGTCAGTATCATCTTCCTCTGCTCAGGGACAAGCTTCACCTCCCGAACAGCTGAGGCCCCCCCTCCTCCCCCGCCCCCTGGTGTTTATGTGCGTAAGTCACCTGGAAACCTCGTGTAGCGGAGGTATCAGCGGGGTGCAGGTTGCACTCTGAGCCCCAGGGAGCCGGTGTGCAGCGAGGGAGGGGGGGAGGTGGGGGGTGAGGTAGGCTGCACATCCTCACGGCTCAGATGGGATTACAGGTTGCTAACACTTGATGACACAAGCTGTTTCCAACATCTCGCCCACCTTGTGTGCCGAAGACTTAACTTGCTCACTCGCAGGTTCATCACACGCAGACAAACACACACGCCCCCGTAAGCTGCCGTGCACCGAACCCACACACACACACACACACACACACACGGTAACTCGCTCATAAAATTGAAGTTGTGTGTGCATGCATGCTGGCTTGACTTCTTACATGCATGCATGGACACACACATGCTACTCACACACTCACACACACACACACACACACACACACACAGTGAATAGACAAACTCATACATAAAATTGTATTTGTGTTGGATGGAGGAAAAACAAGTAAGCATGAGTGAACAAGTAAAACCTAACTGTCATACACACATGGAGACACACACACAAACAAAGGGAACACAATCTTATACTTAAAATTGTAGTCATGTTTACACGCATGAATGTAAGAAGGCAGGCATGCATGCAGAAAAACAGCCTTTGATCCCACACGTGCACACACACACACACACACACACATTCATATGCACACTCATCTCACTAATGGAAACAGTGTGTGATGTTACACTCAGATCCACTACATCATTTTTCATGGCAGTATCTGTGTTTTTAATTGACCCATCATCTGACCCTGGGCTTCAGATGACGTGCCTCACTGAGGGAAGGTTTGATATGAGCTACAATTCAAGTCCATGAAGAGAGACCTTTTACTGTAACTCTCAAATGAAGCTGATTAAAACAAAATTTTATTAAAAGAAAAAAGAAGTTTCTTAAAAAGAATTTTATTGTTCCATCTTGAGCTTATTCCAGTTTTGGACGGCGTTTTCCCTCCGATAAAGACTGCTATTGAAATGCTCTTTTTACTTTGGCAATTTCCAATAGTAAAATATAAATATATTCAGTACTGGGTAGCAGAGAGTTTAATTAAATGGCAGTCGTGTAAATAAACCACCAAAATAACTAAAAGTAATCCAGCAAGTGTATTCTGTATAATATATTCCTGTTCTTTTATTTCGTATTTTCCAAGATAGATGGAATGGCAACTGTGTTGAAATTGTAATTTATGGTTTACGTCGACAGTAGATCAAATCTGGCATGCTTGGTTGCCAGATTCATGCCAGACTTGTAACAAACGACACACCAGAATCTGCTCAAAGCTAGCCTAAGTTACCCTGCTAATGGAGGCTTACTCTCATCCGAAGTCCGAGTCCATGCCTCCTAACCTTTGCCAGATCTGGCAGCCGCGTGTAATATGGGCCAGAACACGGCCGTATCTTTTTAAAGTGTTTGCACAAAGCTCTTCAAATGGGGGTTAATGTATTAGCACATACAGGCTATATGAAAATATATGCCCTCAGTAGTTTTGACAACACATAAAATTTAACTGGATACATTTAGGATTATTTTACTGTATTTATAAAACTATTGAAGTGCATTAATTCAGAAGCAACAAAGTTTAATGACCTGTACTCACCTCGATCTGGCTGGCACTGCAGGCCTCACTCGCAGGGTAAATTAATTTTCTCCTCTCTGTCTTTTCTTTTTCCCTTTCAGTGCCCAAAGTTATTTAATATCCACTCAGATTCAGATTCATTATTACCTGCTCACCCCCCATGCTCCTCCTCAGCCCCTCCAGATACGACTTTGAAAGACCACCGTATCTCCGAGGCCTAATTAGAATTGAAAGTCTGCTCGTTTAGAATTGTCAACTCTCACCTCAAGCCTGGAAAAAACCTGAATTTCAAACATACCCTGTAACACTGAGTTCGCGGTGTAAGATACTGTACGGTTTATAACTTTGCGCTGACCTTAGGTGGATGAACACCATGTGTTTGTGTGTACTCCTCTCCCGTACTTCCCCCTTTTTTTTTTAAAATGATACAACAGAGGCTGTCTCTAAACTCAGCATGTGGCCGGTAAACAGCACAATCCATCAGTCTTGGATGTTTTTTTGGGGGGGTGGGTTGGGAGGTTGGGGGGGGGGGGGGGGGGGTAGCAGGGGAAAAAAGACGGTTTGTTTTCACACTTAAGGAAGACATGAAATAGAGTGTCCTTAACTTAATCACCACCTTGTTTTACTACATTTGCATACATTTACATATTAATTGGACCACCGATTAAAATTGGTTTTGTAATTTTAATTAAGTGTCCACAAAGGTATATGATTAGCACTGTTTAAAATACAGCCTGACATAACTAGAAGCAAAAAAAGGCTCGTTGCTGCAGATTTTTTTCTCTCTTCAAACCCCCCCTCCCCCCAACACCTCTCTCCCCCTTTTCCTTTCAGAGAGGAGGGGATTACTTACAGGGAAAGCCTGTTTCATGATAGCCATTTTTTTTAATCTGCAGTAGATTAGGCTGCCATAGAGACTGAGGGGGCTGGTGAGGGAGGCGGGGCCTCCAAGTCATTGAGGATTTTTAAAGATTCATATATCATTACAGTGTTTCAGTGGCAGTAGTTGCTAAAAAAAAAAAAAAAAAAAGCCGCTCTAAGTGACTTGAATTAGGCTGTGTTCACACTGCAACTGAAATGTAGTCCCAGTGCATCTTTTTAGTGTCATTTACATGCGTTACAATAATCATCCAACGTGTGGTGAAAGGTGATGATGGTTCAAGGGGCCCACAGCTGGAAAGGGCAAAAGGAAAATCCCAGAGGGCCCGTTTTTGTAGAGAAGTCAAGATGATAGCTTTGTTTTTTTTTCTGTCCCAGACTTTTTGAAGTGAAACATATACTTCGGGGTGAGTGTTAGATACTCCTAACATAGGTTTTTGGTAGTATTCCCTTCAAATAGTGCATGCTACGGCGGGTGCAAGGATGTGATGACGAAGATGTTTTACGAGCATTACCCAGCATTGAACTGTGTAGGAAAATCTGTGTTACAAGAAGAACTGGTCATGTTATGGTAAAATAGTTTGGAGGGGTTTAGAATTAAATGAGGATTTATTTAACTAAATGATTATATTCAGATCATTTAACTTGTATCATACTTTGACATACTTCCAAGTACTGCAATAATAACCCTGATATGACACTGTGCAGCATGTCACTTGACTTTGTGTATGCTGTGTCTTTTGCTGAAGTGTGGCATGTAAACACTCGGGCCAACACTGTACCGGGGACATACGGATGATTTCGGGATGATATTCTACGTCCGCGTGTTGTGCTCTCCTCTATATGCATACAAGCCTTCAGCTGGGAAAAATTTGAGAAGTTTTCTCTCCCACACTCTTAATGAGCGCAGCTTTTGCCAAGTCAAATGGCCTGACATGTAACAGAGAGAGACTCGTGCACCATTTTTCTGATGCAATTACAGCAGAGTCGGGGTATCATACTGGGGACTTTTCAGAAACGTAATATTACCTCATTTTGTCTTTGGTGTGGTCTGGAAGGTTTTTGAGAGACATTTGGAAGCATTTTACTCATAAAATACTTAACCATTTAAGTGATAGGATACTGTTTCCTGGGCCCTGTCCCCGCTGCCAACCACAAAAGATTGAAAACTGAGGGGGAAAAAAGTACAGTAGGTTGGTACATTTTCCCCTGTCATCTATTCTGCCCCTTCGCTGTGTCTTAAGGCAACAGAAAGTCTTTTTTCCCCCACAAGAAATCAACAATGCTTTGAAATTTATAGAAAACTGGAGCTGCGTGTTGCCAAATATCACGTTTCCCTCTGCATGTTCTAGGATCGGTTTCTTTATTCCGACTCTGAGCCGATGTAGCTTTCAACAGACAAAAGGAGGCCTCTTCTTCTCTGGGTGCAATCTGTCCATGATAATGCCTGGCATAGAGCGAGTCCTCTCATTACCAGCGCTCATACCCACCTCTGTGATGACGAGCCTTTCTGTCATCCAGTCCAATCCTCAAAGCTGTCTTCTGGGAGCCCTCAGAGTTATGGCATTAGTTTTGCTTTCTTCCCCAATCCTCCATCCACCCTCCCCTTCGTTCGCTCTTAAATTGCCGCTTCTTGAGTTACTAAGCTGCCCTAATAGGTACAACCTGCGCCGACTCTCTTGTCCTCAGATGGGACGTACCTCTCCCGATTGCTGCGTTGCGCGCAGAGGATAAAGAGCTATCCCACGATGCACCCTGTCACACGCGATGCCGGGCTTGTGCGGTGATTTCGCCTGGCTCCTGAACACCGTCTTCAGCGCCAGAGATTTAAATGTGTTTCCTATTTCTTGTTTCGCTGTTGACATCAGAATGTTTCCAACCTCAGTGTTTTGTGTGTGTGAGTGTGTGTATCCCCACGAAAAAACACCCAAAACACACACACACACACACACACACACACACACACACACGCACGCACGCATGGGGCACTTATATTCAAATATGTGCATGCAAAACACACACACACACACACACACACACACACACACACACACACACACACACACACACACACACACACAGGCATCTGCAAACACGCTTACAGTCACAGACAAATAAAGCCACATGCATGCAGAAACACTTGCAGGCAGGGTGATCATGATATTTTATTGAAACAGAACCTTTGCATGTTGCCAGTAGAGACTGCGGAGGCCACCACATCCCACAGGTCCTGGAGCTGCTTTATAGAACCCTAATCAGCACGCCAACACCCTCTGCGGGTGCAGACATATTTGGCGCGTAGATGGCGGATCAGCAGTGTTTGATTGCCAGGTGATTGTTGTGATAAGAATCTTATCTGGAGGGACTTCATTTTAGACTTTTATGACAGCATGTTGCAAAAGCAGAGTGTCCCCCCCAGAGGCTAATCCAAGGGATTGAGTGCAAAACGACACCCGCAACAGGACACAGCAGGTTTGCAGGGGCATCGTCAAGCACACTTTATTGTGATAGGACTGTTTGAGTAAATAATACAAAAAGATCAACTCTAAAAAAAAAAAAAAAAAAAAAAAGAGAGAAAGCTCATGATTTGGTGTTAGAAGTTCATCATTTTGCACGTTTACGCCTGTAGAGGCAGGACGTCAGAGTGCAGCGCTCCCGAGCCAGAAATGAAGGTTGAAACGCTGATACAGGATGCCACCTTCGCTTTCCCACAGACCCGTGGGTGTGAGAGTGATGCTGAGTGTTCTGTACAAATCACAGACGTCTGCCGCACACTGTCACGCCACATAGGTGGCATGGGTGATGAATACCGTTTTCCTTCCAATGCCTAAGCATTATCATAAATAAAATAGAGCACAAACACCAGCCTTTGCGCACTAATGGAATTTGTCAACATGAAAGAAGTGTTATTGAGCTCCGCTGCTCCCTCTCTTCTCTTTGCTGATGCCTTGCCAAATACTTATCCCCTCTCTGGTGAGCATTTAGCGTTAACTCGTGGCAGCTCCTGGGAATCGCACGGGCGTAATGAAATTACCTCGGCACAAACAAATAGGGTCAAACTCTCAAGGAGACGAGCATTAGGGGCCGCATTTTGCTAATTACGTGGCGTGTTCTCGCCGCTGTTTCGCGGTAGCTGCACTGGATAGCCGGGATCTGCAGGACGCCACCATGTCCAATCCCGAGTAAACACACCACCAGGAGAAGAATCGGGGAAATTAAACTAAACAAAATGGGATTACAGTAAACAACACCTAATATTTTGTCGATTTGCGGTTGATAATTAAGCAAATTTCATGCTTATTTGCTGAAGGAGAGATGATACATTAGCAGGAGAAGCACAAAGCTGGAAGTCTGTATGTTCTTTTTCAGTGAACAGAATGTCAACACCATCACTCGGTCTCTCTTTGTACCTGTGTGGAGAGGAGAAAACACGTGCACGAACGTCTGTATCCCCCCTGCCCCCCCCAGAAGCAATGCTACCCTTGATCATAATGCCATTTCTTAACCATAACAATGCTATCAGATCTGTTTTCTGCAATTCGTCTCACCTGTGTTATCGCTGCCAGCAGAGTAAGAGATGCTATTACCTACATGACCGTGACGGAGCATTTTGTAATTATTGAGCATGCCTCTGTGGTAATTACTTCAGTTTACTGAATTATAAAAGATGGAAGGAGGGGAGAGAGGAGCCGCGGCCCCCGAGCTGAGAGAAATATTCTTCCGGAGGCTGAAGAGCTGAGAGACTTTCCTTGGCAGCGGTATTATCACATACACTCATCTGCCAGAGACTGTTGACAGAAAATATGCCCTATCAGCAGAAATAACCACTCTTTTCTTCTCTCTTTGTCCCAACGCCGCCCCCCCCCCCCCCCCCCCCCCCCCCCCCCCCCCTCGTCGTCACCGTGCCGCCCTGACAGTCTGACGAAAGACAAAGCTCCCCAGTGAGGGATATCAATAAATCAGACAAACCAACAAGAGCAGAGACCACCTATTTCGCCTCCTGCATCAGTCTCACTCAAGACACCGTCACAGGCGTTGTTGCGTGTTTTTCTTAATGTTTCTCTGGCTTTTTGTTGGCCACCTACTCTGGTGCTGATGACAACAGTTGGTAATCTTTCCCTCACTGTTCCTCCCTTGTGCTTGAAATGAGCAAATCAAGCCTGGATTACGCCTGCCAACATGCTCATAAATTTGGGATTTATTCAGAGGTAAATTGAGATTGAAGGAGGAAGCGCTTTTCGCCTGGTAATCCCTCTGCATTGAAGGGGTCTGTAAGCTTGCTGTTGTCAGTGTGTGTGGTAAACATCGGAGTGGAAGATGGAGGTGCTCGTCTCAAGAACCAAAGATAAAAAGGACTAAGAGATGTGTTTGAAAATTGAAATAATCACCAGACTAATTGAAAAATCACTTGTAATCAGCGTCGCCAATGAGCACGTGCACTTGGAAGTCTCCATCACACCTTTTTTGACTCGCACCTCCTCTAATACGGAGGTCAAAGGTGAGGGTTTCAAACAGATGGATGATTGGTGCCTTGCGCGAGGACACTCCATCAGGTTGTAGAGAGGATTGAGCCATTTGGATTCCTCATGCATTATCTCCTCTTGAGCCCAGCTCAGAAGCGGAGTTCATCTTCCAGATTGCAGGTTATCGTCGTGGCCCTCGGATCCTCGTCGGTGCCTGTGGGATCAGAGCGGGTGAGAACTGATTCCTGTTAGGAAACATCCCAGGGATTCAGACTGGCAACCGTCCAACCGACCAACTGGGCTCGTCTGGCCTCCAGCCCACTGCTGCTTGTTCGCCACTGCTAACAGGTATCGATGGAGCTGATGGGGCAAATCATCATCTGAGAGGTTTTTTTTTTTCGTTGTTGTGTTGCTTGGTTTCACTCCCATGGCCCTTTCTGTTCTGGCGGCCTCTGATCCAGCGACTCCACTACCTGGAGGGATTTCCAAATGGCTCGCAGAAGACAAAATAACCTCCACCTAACAAAGTAAACCCCCCCCTCAATCCTCTCCCTCCAACAACAACAACAACACAGAGAAGAAAGGAACATGGACTAACTGGCAGTGAAGGCAATTTGTCGCAGGAGCTTGCTTCCCCTTCTCTCCTGCACCATCCAGATTTCCCATAAGGAATGTGCTTTGGTATAATTCATCACCGGGCCCATACGGCAAACTGCTCGTTCTGGCGGTGAAATATGAGTCAGTGCGGGGAGGCATTTTCACACGGTAGCTGCGCTGAATGGGGTATTATTTTGGCAAGCTCCCACAAGATCCTCCAACACCTTTTTTTCTGCTTTTGCAACACGCTGTTTATCAAATGTCTCTAGACGCGAGAGGCGCACAATAAACATCAACTGCCGAATTACAAGCTTTGATTTCCGGCATATTATGGCGTCCCATAAAGAAAATACTGGGAGGAAAATACAGCACTCCATCATGTTATAATAACATGCCTGTTTATGAAGATGGAGGATGACAAGAGCATACCTGCCTGCGAGCATGAAGCTGAATGATAGTATTCACGCTCGGGGAAGGGACATGAGGTTGTGCAGCGTGAGCATCATACTGCTAATTAGCTTCCTTATGTGGGAAACTGCGGTTCAATTGAAACTGTCCTACCCACAAAAAGTGCCTTAACTTTTCCATAACAGCAGTAGAATAGGCTTAAATTCCTGGCTTGTAAGGAAGTAATAAACAGGAGGTCAGAGGTCACAGAACCCTGACTATATATGGGACAAACATTTCAGTCACTCTAGGGTGAAAAATAAATGAGTAGAAAAAGAAGTGGAATACACAGTTTATTTAAAAAGCTGTAAGTCATTACATTTTCATTTGAATATGTGTCACTTCTGCTGCTGTCCGTTAAAGATTAGAACCGCTCAGTGGCTCTTTCCTGTCGCAAAAAGGAAGTGATGCCTTTTTTTTGTGTTTCTGGTTTTTCCAGGATCCACCTTTGACCAGGTGTATTGTAGATTAGATTTGTTAAAGGTGGACCTGAGTAAGAATGATGTTTGATTGCATGGAGGAGCACACAAACACAGAAAGTAGTCCCCTGGAAATACCTGCAGCTGCTGTAGTGAACCCCCGGGACATGGAAAATCCACTTCCTGGACCACTTCCTGTCAGACTTCCCTTCTGTTTTCATGAGAGCATGTTGGGTTGTTTTAAATTGGAGGAGTACTATCAAAATTGATGTTTTGTATCGGCAAGTTTCCAAATTGCAAATGTATAATGACAGTTAGTCTATTCCATACCAGGATTTCTTATTTAGGAATTATACGACATCATTAGTTGGGTTAAGTAACAATGTAGCTACTTGTAGTAGTAGTAAAAATACACCACAGCATCACTTTTTGTACCAGAAAGTACAGTCATGAGAAGAAAGCCGTGCGGCCCCCTTTGACTGTCCAGTAGTCGCTGCTTTGTAAGAGCAGGTGTCACCGTCGACTCCCTCACATGGAATTAAGAGCGGACATCTTCCTGTGATGACTCCAGCCTCCGTCAGCAGCCTCTCCTCCTCTGAGCCATTTTTCTCTTAACACTGCGAAGTTTAGGGGGGCGGGTGGCGGGGGGGACGAGGGGGGGGGGGGGGGGGGTGCATTTAATGCACAGTAAACAACTAAAGCACTTCAAGCCTTTAAATCCCAACAGGAGGAGAGAGAGAGGGAGGGAAAGTCGGATAGAGAGAGATGTGATGAGAGAGGTGGGGGGTGGGGGGTGGGGGGGAGCCAAGGGAGAGTCTCTTTCCCAGTGGGAGATGACAAATGCCATATGTCCTGAGCACAGCGCTTGTGTTAATCCTTGGCGGGTCCCGGCAGGCCCACATCCGACTCTGCGACCTCTGCACCCCCCCCACAAACCCCCCAACCACTCCCTCTGCTTCCACCGGGCGGGTGGATCAGTCACAGTGGAGCTTGGGCCTTCAGACGGGAGCGCAAAATAGCTCTTTTCTGTAGAATAAGGTGAGAAGAGCTTCCTGTCCCCACGAACTAAGACCTGATCATACGCTGCTGTTCTGTTTGTGGGTCGGGAACCTCGTCAGCCCACACAGCTTAAAGGACCATACAAGGTTTTTCCATTGATTTTACTCGCTACCTATCGGAGGGAACATTGTAAGCAGTCTATGATGAAAACTTCTCATGTTGCATTTATGTTCTGTCATGCAACAGAGAGTAGCAACTTCAAATAACCCCCTAACCTCCTCCCAAGGTGATGCAAGGGCTTGTGCAGCTCTATAGCAACGTGATTCTACTTCCAACTTGGCTTCTGAGAGAACACAGCCATTATTTGAATGACCGCAAAAAGTCTCTTGCTGGGAGAATGCACAGCCAGGTCATTTTATGCATTTTTACAATTTACGCAGTGCTGTTGTTTTACTTGGCTGCTTTAATGTGGAGGCAGAGACCTAATTTATATGACATCCGCTCTCTGGCATTGTTTTGTCTGTAGATTAGGTTGCGCAACAGTATAAGGGTCTTGAATGGTGTTCTTCAGCTGACTCTCAGTCCGGATGTTGGGGGTTCCTTTAAAGGTCCAAAGAAGAAGTTTGGTAAACAGTGCGATGTTAATGAGATGGAGTATCTCACTCAGTGAGGTTTCAGAGATGGAGTACTGAAATGAACTAAAAACAATGAGTCCCTGGAAGGTGGGAAATCAATGTCAAACTTGTAAGCTTTGGTAAATGGTGTGTAACATTAAGACCCATCAGTATAGTCCTTTAAGCATGAAATCCAAACTGGCTCCAAAATCTGGACTTTTATATTGTAAGATCTTTTTTTCTTGGTGTGCAGTTTACTGTCATCACTTCACAGGATTTCTGGATTCTGGGGTTCAGACGTGTGTCTCTGCTGGCCACTAATATCCAAAATCACCTGAAGGAGATTTAAACATTTAGCTCTCTTATTCTGTGGGAACTTAAACTGAGCGGAGCCCTCATTTAGAATAAACGTCAGTCCTCAGTGCTGGTTATATCGAACAGATTGATGACTCCAGTGTGTCTGCGTTTGGCCTGTTTTTAAGACTTCGACTGTTCCAGTCATTCGTCTCTGCTCAGAGCCTAAACAAAGCTCTGCCTCGGCCTTCGCTGAACCCTGAACAGCACCCGAGCCGAAACCTGGACGCCGTTCAGCTGTAATGATGTGGTTAAAGAATGAACTTGCCTCGCTTACGAGCTGAATCAGCTCCTTACCTCCGTGAACCCGCAGTCAGTTGCGTTTGTTTGCAGCCGTGATGAGGCCTCGATGCTGCAATCTGACTGTGATCACGCAAAATAAACTGAATTAGTGACTTGATTTAACTGTTCTCCATTTGGAAATCTGCAATCGTCGATAGTTTACATATCTCGGCTCATTCCTGCAGTAAACAACAAACATCTTCGCATTCATAGTTGATGCCTGTGTGTATACAAGCAGTTCTTAATTATTGACTTGGAATATGAAAATGTATTCTTTTACTTATTTTCTTTTGCACGGTTTTCATTCAGGTGAGGCTGAATTGGTACACAAGTAGATTAAAAGGGTCAAAGGTTCACGCATTACCTGCATATTTTACTATTCAATCATTTCACCTCCTTTATGGATGGCAAATGATATAAATGCAAAATGAGGTGAAAAATTGGTAATTAATCCGCTCTGGGTGACACCGGCAAGGCATTACCCAGGCCTGCCCAACCCCGTTTGTCTGGCTAACATTAAGGGGCTAATTTTCAAAATCTAGTGTGCAGTCAATTTCCCAGGATGCCCTGGGGGGGTAAAAGGTAGGGAATGACAGGAGGGGCTAATTTTACCCGCCTTATTTACCCCTATGCATCATCCGGCGGCTCTCATCTGACACGAGTGACGGTGGGATTGAAATTAGACCGACTGTGGCTGGCGTCGAGAATTTATGACGCCCGTCCCCGGTATTTGTTTGTTCAATGTGTGTATGTGTGCACACGTGAAAGTGTGTGTATTCAGTGTGTGTGTGTGTGTGTGTGTAGTGAATACATCAGAGAAGAAGAAGAGAGAGAAAGAGAGGAGGCGCAGGGAAAACCTGGGGAAATACATCTTTTTAATAACAGTCAGTGAGGTTAATGCAGCTTACCTTGGAGTGCCGACAGCAGCGGGAGGAGGAGGAGGAGGTGAGGAAGGGGGGAGTTATTTGACAGACGGTGCACAGAGAGACGTTTAAAGCGGAGTTTACCTACGCAGGAGTCTGGCCTCTGTGTCTGATCGCTATTTGTTGTACAGAAGAGGAAGAAAAAAAGCAGTGGGGGGGGGGGAGAAAAAAATCAAACTCTTAATACTATTGTGTGCCTATAACCATCTGTCACAGCTAGCCTGGAGATGAGACTGAGATTAGGAGGAATAAACGTCCGGGCCGTAGAGCATCGGTAAAGCCTTCAGGGCAACAACAACAAAAACAGAAAAAAAAAAAACAAGAAGAAGAAGAAGAAGGTGGAGGGGGCGTAAGAAGAGAAACGAGCCGAAAAATAAAACTCACGGGGGACATTCTAATTCTGAGGCAGTCATGGATTACAGATTGTAACCTGCACTGACAACGGGGGGGAAAAAATGACGGGCAATATCACAGCGAGACTTGGAGGGGTCTCGATGATGATGTCGATGGCGGCGGCGGCGGCAGTGGCAGCAGTGATGATGATGATGATGATGATGATGATAGTAGCAGTGATGATGGCGGTAATGACGGCACTCGCACGGTTTCATCTTGCGTTACTTCAAACAGAAATGAAAAGGCAGTGGTTGGGAGGAAGGAAGGAAGGAGGGAGGGAGGGAGGGAGTGTGGGGGGTTGAAAGGAAATAGTGTCTTCTTCTTTTTCTCCCCCAGCCTCACCCCTCCCTCCCCTCCTTCCCCCCCCGAATGCCGAGGGCTTAAGGAAAGGCATTTGGTGGCTCCTGAGGCATCCGCGGATCTCCCCTCCTTAAATTTACCGTGAAGGTTCTTAGACTCCCTATTCAGGCAGGATATTCTCGTTTATTGCTTTTAGAAGACAAACCTCACAAAAGTACAGTGTCATTGCTTCTGGAGAGCAGAGCCCTGGAAGAATACTATGCCACAGAAAAGGCCCTTTTTTTTTTTTTTTTTTTTTAGCCTCCCGTGAATTATTATGTACAATATGACACAGAAAGCAGCAGAGTCTTCTTAAGGTGCTTTCCATTCGGAGAACTTAGGTATGGAGCATGACACGTGAGAGAAAAATACAATGTTCTCTACCAAGCAAGCTTTTCTTGGTAATTAATTTGCACCTTAAAGCGGCGGCTTATTGTACTCGGTCCGTAGAGAACATAGAGGTGGGCGAAATAAAAGAAACTATCCCATTTGTGTCTTTCAGCTTGTGTTGTTGTGTGTTCTACATCAGAAACCTTTCAGGTGCGTGTTCCGTCACTGCTTCGACTCTGCAGTACAACTTGTAAAGTGAATGTCCTCACGGCTCATATATCTAAATATTTAAAACTGACCTCTGCTGGTGAGATGTTTGGCTAGATGAAACTTAAATGGCTGTCTGGTTGAGTAATCTTGAGAGTTGAGTTCATGTGTTAATTAATACGGGGGGGGAAAAAGGGCATGTAATGATCTTCGGGGTTTCCTTCTCTGAACATACACATTGGAAAACATCAATTGCCAGGAGTTGAAGCCAAAATGTAGGAGCTGATTAGTGCATGGATTTGAACTGATTGTGGCTGCAGCAAAAAGTTTCCTGCGGGAGGAAAACTCCACGAAGGGTTGTAGAAAATGTATCTATCTATCTATCATGGCCTTTAGTTAAGAGCAGAGCAGGCTGGATAAAATCATAAGAGGCCAAAGAGACATACAGCAACTACCAGCACCGAAGGATGATGTGTCCCAACCCGTGGCTTGGAGTGAGTCAGACCTGTCCCCTCCTAGGCCGGGGAAGCAGAATGCAGTCATGGGGAACAAACAAGAACATTTTCACATCACCAGCGCTGTATGTTTATTTGAACCATCTCTGGATTTACTTCATGTACTCCGGGTAGAATCTCACTGGAAAATTAAGGCAGGCTGCTGTGACTGATTGAGCTTTTTGGGTGACTGCTGTCACCCTCAGAAGAAGCATCTCCCTTTACCCATAATTCCTTGTGTTCAGGGTTTGTTTACTCCAGTTGTTGGGATTTCTTTCTCTTAAGAGGAGGACTGACACTTCTATTTTTGAGGCATTTCTGTCTCTAACCCTAGCAAGTGCACAAGAATGAATGTCTGTGGGTGAGTGTGTGTGTGTGTGTGTGTGTGTGTGTGTGTGTGTGTGTGTGTGTGTGTGTGTGTGTGTGTGTGTGTTCAGCTGCCCTTCCCACTGCCCTTGTCATACTGGTCCCAGTGCTGCAGGGCTCGTTGCTGGTTGGACAGCTCGGGTCAAGGTCTCCCCTCCCCTGATCTGACCGACGGGCTGTCACGTCAACAGCCCGACCGCTGGCCGAGTCTGCAGGCTCGTCCTCATGCAAACACACACACACACACACACACAAGCACACGCACACACACCCAATGACAAGCTAACACACACTCGTACAAACACTGGCATGTACACACTGTCTGAAATGCACACACAAATTAAATGACACTACACTGTATCCACTCACACACACACACACACACACACACAGAGGCCCCCACCCTCCTGCAGATTGACAGTGAGGTTTATTGCTGCTAATACTCCCAGCTGTAAAGGCAGAGCAGCAGCATCCTAATGGGAAATGGACTCATTTCCTAACACGATGAGTACAAGGGTGCAGCACACGCCCATATTTGGTCAACGGGGGCGGTTAATCTGGCTGACCTCCTCCCTATTGGTCCAAGAGTGAAGCATCCATCTTGTAGTTTATCAAAGTTTTTCCATTTCCTCCTCGCTCTGATAGTTTCTTCTTCTCTGCTACACAGGAAGTGATGCAGTCTATATTTCAGATTGATATGGATTAATAGAAGAAGACAAAGGGGGTAAAGAGAGCGGCCCTTACAGAAGCAGCATTAACAGAGAGACAAGGAAGTGACAGTGTAGGCCGTGCATTTTCATTGACAGATGATCTCTGGGAAATATGCAGAAACACATACGACAATGAAGGCTCAGGATCACAAAAGGAAACTGCAGAAAAAGACTGAAAAACATGCTTCCTTTTCACCTGTAAGGGACAAACAGTGTCCTGAATGTTTCATCTCAAAAATACAGGAGTCACTTTTATCCAAAGATAAAATAACTTCCAATAAGTTCCACCAAATCTCACAAATTCTCAGTTTTTTGTTTCGTCTTTCCCGTTTATTAAGACTGTTTCTTGTTCAATTTGGAGCAGAAGCGAAGCTATGTAACTGCAGTCATGCAAAGGAGCGGCTGCACCGGCATCGTGGCTGCTGACGTGTTTCTGCATTTGAACGAATCTCGTGCTATTTTGGACTTTTCTTCATTAAAGCCATTAGCGTTTCATGAAGCTCTGCAGCGTCCTTGTGCTAATTAGGTGTCTATATTTCTATATCTCGTTATTGGATTTATTTTATATTGTGCTTAATAGTAAATAGTGTTTGAATTTTAAAACACACCTCTTGGGTGCAACATAAAGGGGAATTTTTAATCACATTTTCTGTAAATGAAAGGACCCGGTCTGAGTTTTTTTCTTTTTTTTTTTTCCTCAATTTTTCCGAATGTGTCTTAATGAGTTTGCAGGTTTCTTAAGCAGATACACACTCTGATTATACATTATATATTTTTTGTGCATACACACTGTGTCTCCTCCCCACTCTGGTCGCAGCAGGAGACAGTTCAAAATCATCATCACAAGGGGTAAAAAGACCGATACTGGTAGGGGGAAGAGGAGGAGGAGGGGGGTAACATAGTTGATGATGGTCGCTGCCAGTTGCCTCGGCAACCTTTTTTTTATTTTATTTTATTTTTTCATTATTTATTCCTGGGGCCCCGGTGATGAGGCGTGCTAATGTAGCGCACCGCCTGCGCCGCCTCTACCTGCTGATGGGCGAGGGACTCGTCTCCCTGCGTTTCAGCCTGGCTTGACAATTAAGACCTGGGCGACTGTAGCCAGGGGTTAATACCGCTCATTAAAAGAACTAGGTCATTAGCAAAGAATCAAGGCTCTTAAGGCGGCAGGGGATGTAGGGTGGAGGAGGTGGTGGTGGGGGGGGGGGGGGTTGATGGAGAGGAGCAGGAGGAAGAGTAGGAGGAGGGGCGGCGGTGGCAGCGGTGAAGTAAACTCTGCATCTCAGTGAACACGCGGCCCCTTACATTAATTAACCTCCCTTTTTCCTTGTTGGGGAGGTGTGTGTGTGTGTGTGTGTGTGCGTGGGAGGGGGGGTGGGGGGGTTTGGTGTTTCAGGAAAAAAATCCTCTGTTATCATATATGCACATGGCTGTACACCAATTAATTGCAGGGAGGAAAAAAAGAGAAGGAAAGCTAGTTTACAGTCCTCCCTGTGGTCGCCCTGTGTTCCTGTGTGAGCCCAAGTTACATTATTTCAGAGAGATGAAGGATGGGAGGGGTTGGCGGGGGGGGGTGTAATGTCTGTATGATGAGTAAAAAGGGTATTAAAATTAAGGAGGGAATCATGGCAGAAATCAGCCTTTGCTTTACCACAGGGGAAAGGAGCAAATAAAAGCCACGGAAATGAAAATAAATAAGCTTTGCTAATACCTCACCTTAAGGAGCCGGAGCTGTACCCAGCTGAACCACGGCTGTTTGCCGGTAATTTGTTTGCGGACTTTATTATTAAGCTGTTACACAGACTGTTTGACCTTCAGTAAGGAGAACTGGTGCTTAACGTTGGCTTTTTCAAACAAATCTTCTCCATGTTAAAAACGGTAAAAAAAAAGGAAAACCCCTGTATTGTCAAGTGACCGACCGAGAGGAGCCACTGGTTTCTGTTTGAAATGTTGTCGTTCCTTTGTTTAAGCTGCTAAAAACGATTCGAATGCCAGATTCCCTTAGAGGAGAACAATGAAGACAGTGGCAGTAATTCACAGTTGTTATGTTGAAAATGCAATGATGATTCTAAATATGATTTGGGCGTCTGTTCCAGTCTGGACCAGTTGGTACTGATAAATTGTGAGACATAAAATCACACAGTTTGTGGTATTTAAAGATCCACAGTCTCCCTAAATGAAATTGAATAGCAATAAAAATGAACTGACTAGTTATGATTGTTAGACGCTTTCCATGAATTTGGATATGAAGCTTATTACATTGTTGGACTGTCAGCCTGCTTTGAAGGAAACACACTATCTTTAAGTCTTTTACAGTAAATTTCTGACAGTGATCAAAGACGTGTCTCATCTATCAAATCATACATTACATGTTCATATTGGCTAAGAGAAAACATGTCAAGGTTGTCGGTCAAGGATGAAAGAAAGAATCTTAGCGATGGGTTTAAAGCAGGAAACTTAACAACAGCAGCGTCCTGTGTTTTGTCGAGCCATCCTTCCACCCCGACCTCCTCTTGACGCCGATTCTGTCGCTCTATATTCTGTCAGTCTTTAAGACGCGACCTCGTCTCATCCCGACTGACATCTGAGATCCGAGCCTGACTCGAGACACAAAGCTATATCTTTACTTTTCTTTGCTATTGTTAGTTTGTCAGGCTGAGGCAGCACATTGTCAGTGCTGTTTACCTCTGTCTCGGGTTCCAAAGACGTGGGGCCTGAACCCAACAGGTCCGCACTGAGGATCAGGTTTTGGGTCAGGTTTGGGTTCACGTCCTCTCAGCTCTAAACCGGGTTTACAATCTGTGGCGCCTGTGTCTCTCCATCCACCATTTCACCCACATTAAGCTTTTTCATCTCTTTCTTTGCCTTGTCTGCACGAAACGCACGTTAAATGAGCAAGACTAATTGTTTATTAATGGCTGTTAATTCCTGTTTTGTACAGTCAAGCAACATTCAAGCACCCAGACCTACAACTGTAGTTCACCTGTCTGCTGTAACCGGAACATCCTTATTCAGATAGACCTGCTGCCGACGAGTCTGTGGGCCTGAAGAGGTTAACTCTGTATCTTTGTTCCTGCAGGGGGGGGGAAATGTCAAACATTATCTGGATTTAGGATAAAAAAGACAAGTATGTAGCCGTTGATCAACAAAAGCCAAGAGACGTGCTGTGCAGGACTCTGTGTGCGCCTTTCAACATGAGACACAAAGGTCTTCAGATAGAACGGCCTCGGTAATATTCTGTGGAGGGTTTTCACTTTGAAGTTTCATTTCGGGGAGAAGTAGGTGTTGTGATTTTTTTTCAAAAGGTGGACATCTCAATTTGGAACAAAACTCTTAATATCAAGCAGCTTTGAGAGGTAACCCGTCTTTCATTTCTTACAATAAAGTGTTAAGAGTGTGAAAAAAGAGAAATTCAAGGGGTAAATTAGCCTTAATATCAGCCCCGTGTGACAGTGTTTTTATCTGGTAATTTTTCAAGCGTCATAATGAGACGGTACCGAGCGATGGAGCGATTTGAATTTAAATGATATAATACTTGAGATAGCCCTAATTCACCCATACATATTTAATCTGACACATTATCTCGCTCCTGCGATGCCCTGATATGATATGACAGCTTGGCCGCTGCGCCGGCAGGGAGGGGTGGGGTGGTGGTGGGGGTGGTGGTGGTGGTGGTGGGGGGGGGGGGGACACGCTGCAGTTTGGAGAGCGCGTTGTTAAAAAGAAAGGTGGTGGAGAATTTGCTCTCTGCAATCAGAGCCACTTTAGACAGAAAGTGGCTTCGTCAGCTTGGTGGGAAAATAGTTTCCTACAGTCATGCATGCTGATACATACAAAGGTAGAGAAACCAGGTTTTTACATGTGAACAGGACAACATGGTGGTTCTTTAGAGAATCCATTGTTCTTTGGTTTTTAGGTTACAAGTTTACAGCAGGTGTTTTCATGAACTTTTTTTCATTAAAGCTAAAATCTTTAAACGTCTCCGTGAAGCTGCGATCTGGTTTCTGACTGTTTTTACGTCTTGTCTCTTCCACCGTATCGTGTGTAGTTCGCTGTCCTTCCCGGTGTTGTGATCTTGCATGTTGTGCTGTTGGTTAGCATTTACATAGATTATCGAAGTCTGTTGGACTCCACTTAAGGGAGACAGATATTCTCATATGTTGGGGAGTCTTATACAGGCGTTCAGGTGGGTTGAGATCTGTTTACTGTGAAGCCATAGCGCATGATTTACATATTTTTTTTAATCAAACTGTTGAGTGAGACCTCACACCCTGTTCGTAAGCATCCGACACCGGTGTGTATCAATGACCTAATGGGGGTGAAACCCACAAGAACAGCAGCGGCCTGTGTGACCACAGTCAGAACTGCTGCTTAGTGATGCTATTACCATCACCATTATCATGTAGGGAAAACTCTTTGGATCATTACAATTTGGGACAAAAGGCCATATCCAGCTTCATTTTCACCCAAAAATGTTCCACCGGAGTCTCACCTAAATACTCCATGTGCCCCTCCAAGTGCTTAATCCCCTCAGGGACTCTGCCCACACTGCTGTGCCTCACGTCCAAGGGTTTAAAAACAGGTACCTAGTCGTCGTGCAGCTTCAGTGACCAACTGAACTGGCAGACTCTGCTGCTACTAGCACATAAAAAAAAACACTCAACCTGAGCTGCACTCACCTCAGATGTCATAACTCCCGTGTAGGCCATAAGCAGCCGACTGTGTTTTGTGCCGGGGGATAATTGCAGCTATAGGAGGGTAAGAAATAAGAGCTTTGCTCAATTAACCAATATAGCACAGCTGAGGACAGCACCTGTGCATATTGGAGCCCCTGTGTTTTTTTTGCAGATAACATGGCCGATTACTCTCCGGAGTGTGCAGCCACCGAGCTCTTGTCTGTTACATCCCCTACCTGGTGCAAGGCAAGGAATAGTGCGCGCAAACCACATTGTGTTTAATTGCTCTCTGGGTGTTAATATGCACTTGTGTTTGGAGTGTTTAATTTTCGCCCGCCTGGTGTAATGATAAGCAGATCGCTGGCTGCCAGTTTTTAAACAGTTGGATAAAATCTCAGTCGTTCTGGAAACCTGCAGCCCCGTTCAAGCGGGGAGAGGGATCCTGCTGTTTTTCTATATGAGACGCGAGCTGAAATTACCTGTTTACATCCAGCAGCGTGTTAACCAGCAGGCTGGTACTATAAAGTAAGCAAGCTGTGGAGAGCCCATGGGAAATAACCTTGTTGTAAAATGAGATTATTGTCCTCTTTTATGTACTTGAGTATTTAACACCTGAGTTTCAAAGTAACCTGTGATGTTTTCTGTTCCCACCAATATATTTTAGTTTCAGGGTGGCCGCGGGGTTGTAAAAAGTAGTGAAAGGTAGTAAATTAAATTAAGCCAAATTAAGGCCAGTAAAAAGTAGTAAAAAGTAGTAAACGTCATCTGACGAGGTAGTAAATTTTTGAGCCTCCATCCAACTGGACCTATGCGTTTTTCAATTTGTGTAACTTACCTGCAGGCCATTAAATTATTAAACTTTCGTGAATTTATTTCTATGTTGCGAGTAGGACCTGAGTGATAGGAATATTATCAATGGAATGATGTACGTGCATTGGTCACGTGCGCGTGCTCGTTGAATCTGGGTACCTGGCTGGCTCATCTGTGCGAGTTCGTTAGTTTGCCGCAGACATGGGCAAATGCAAGTTTTCTGACCTCTGGATGGAGGAATCAGCGTTTAAAGACTGGCTTCGGCCAGTAGTTGGCAACAACCGAGAGGCTTACTGCAACGTCTGTAAGAACACTATACATATTACATGGATGGGGGTGAAGGCGGTTAAATCGCACATGGAGTCGACTAGCCACCAAGCAAGGATGCGGGGTCGTAACTCGCAGCTACCGCTGTCACTATTTTGCACCGGCACTAGTGCTAGCAGTGCTACATCGGCTATTACGGCTACATCTCGTCCCGTGGGGCATGGGGGCAGTGCTAACTGCTAACTCCCCCAAAGCATGTCCCCTTGGGTCGGCTTTAAGCTGCCTGTCCATAACTTGGCCTATGTTGTCCCAAATTGTCTCATTCTTTTTCCTATGTGCTGCATGTGGTGAGCTTATACAACAGGACTATGGGTCAGTTTACACCAGACTTACACTTAAAGTTTGCTCCCTCTGTGTGTGTGTGTGTGTGTGTGTGTGTGTGTGTGTGTGTGTGTGTGTTGGCCAGTTATTGTGCCCAGTGTTGAACTTAAATTAAGTTATTTATTCTGAAAAGTCTTGTAATTGTTATGCAATTGTTTTTGACTTTTTACATTGAGTAAAACCTATGGAGCAAGGCCTGTTGTGACCTCTTGATTAATTCAACTCCTATGGTCATGGCTCTATGCTGCCCCCCCACCCGGAGCACTCGTGCCCCTAAGTTTAAAAAAAAAAAAACCAGCACAGAAAAAATAATGGGGGCACAGGTAGGCCACACTTTACGCCGCTACAGTTGTAGCATAAAGTTGTGCTGGTAGTAAAAAATATTGTGAAGGTAGTAAAAAGGTAGTAAAAAGGTAGTAAATTCATCCCTGAATCTCTGTAGACACCAAACTATAAAAAGTAATGAATTATCACCAGAATTTGTACATAAGTGATTATTGTTTATCAGGTAGAGGTTTTTACAAAAAATATGTTGCATATTAGATATTGTATTATTTATTATTTCTATGC
Source organism: Seriola aureovittata (assembly GCF_021018895.1). Taxonomy (NCBI): domain Eukaryota; kingdom Metazoa; phylum Chordata; class Actinopteri; order Carangiformes; family Carangidae; genus Seriola; species Seriola aureovittata. The sequence continues at coordinate 664,768 of NC_079387.1, read as the reverse complement.
AACATTAGAAATGAATCAGCGGCAATGATTCAACATGGACATCATCCTGGAATGTAAACCCCAACAACGTCAATAATTTATTCATTTGTTCGCACTAAATATTAACAGATTTTAAGTGATTCTTATTCAGCTTCCGTTTTAATAGGGGTCAAAGGTCATAGCAACAGAAGTAATTCTCATTTTATTGCCTTTTCTGATTGGTGGAGGTAGAAAGTGACAGGAAATGTGTATGTCTACAGTATAGAGAGGGAATTTCTAGATTTACAGCAACATTAAACTCCTTAAATAGCAGGAAATAAAAGCAGAAAAAACATTTTGTTCCTTAAGGCCATAAACTGGAACAATTTTGCCACTTTGTCAGCAACAAAAACACAAAATGACAAATAGAAATCATACAGAGGGGTAATTATTAACTATACTAATATGAAATGTATATATATCGCATTCAATCTGGCGCCGTTAAAGCCCTGTCAATGAAACATGTACCAATAATCGGCACATATCACATACCATCATTAAAGGCTTTAAAGTCCACTTTCTTCTTCAGCTGCTGCCAAATGCAGCCGTAGTCTGAAGCCAATAATTAGCTCTCCTGTCATTCCACCCCCTATAGACACTCTACATTACATGAGATCAGATCAAATGGTAAAACACACTAATCTTCCTCGTCAGAGAAGTAAAAATATGCGGTGTGCACCGTCGTCGGTAACCGGTGCTCCTGGTTCCCCAACACAAACAAAACAGACAATTTCGGCTGGCAACATTGCTTCAGAAAGGAAGGGAAAAAAAAAAAAAGTTGGTTAGCAGATGTCAGTTGTTGTGTTTATCTCAGCGGTTTTCCTTCGCTCATGCATGGATCTTCTATCAAAGAGAGCTTATCCGAATAAAGTGCTTAAAAGCTTTTCTGACGCCTGGTGATCTGAACAATTTTTGGCTTGATCTGCAGACTAAACAAACCATAATGATGCAAGCTTGTGTAAAGATGTACACAGCAGTCAAACAACAAATGCCTGCGCTTGATGTTTTTATTAATGTTTTCTCTTCTTCTTTTCATCAGCTTTTTTTTTTTTTTTTTTTAATATCTTCACAGCTCTGGTTCCAAACACAGGGGTAACTTTGTGTTTGCTCCTGCGGAGGTGCAAAGCAAAGGACGGTCATGAATTCATGCACAAAAAATGGAAAGAAACGTGTCATCCGCTGTTTCCGTCCCGGACCCGCAAAACTCAAATTCCCCCCGAGACGGTAAAGGGGATTGCAGTGTGTTCAACGCTGAGCTTAATCAGAAATATTCAAATGCTCCTCCAGTCAGCTGGGGGAGAGACAACAATCCTGCAGAAAAGGTGTATTTTCTAGGACGATATAATAAGCCGCCTGCCACTCCTGCCGCTGCAAAGTAAAAGCAGCAACGGCATTAAGTTTTTAACACTCTCTGTATTTTGTTACAAGGTTGGATGTGGGGAAAAAAAAGTTAGCAGACATCCTCTCAAGACCTGCCGGTCTCATTTCAATGCAGAGATAGGAGCGTCGGGGCTCTCCTCTGAAGTCACAACTTCTGGCTCACATGACGGGAGGGAGATGTGGCGAGATCTGCTCACTAAAGCCAATCAAAAGACCTGAATTCTATTTGTTTTGTTTCAAGGGAAGACGACAAAGGGGGCCTCAAGGTCTTCTTCAAGATGGCTCTGAAGCCTGAGAGGAGAGGAAAAAAAAGGGGGGGGGAGAGAAAGGAGGACCGAGGCTTTCAAGTGCCCGTCCTTGGTGGGACCTTTGCCGTGGTGCCAGGTACACAGCTTTTAGGAAGGGAAGGGTGAGGAGGAGGGGAGGGTGTTTTTTCATGTTAGTGCGTGGTTGGGAGTTATTAATATTCTCAAAGACAGAATTTTCTCCCCCGGATTGAAATAATGGATCATACTTAAAAGGGGAAGAACTCATTTCAGGTTTTAATACGGTAAGCCTGTTGGAACCAATTATTGGAGGTGCTTTGCCATTGTCATCTTGCATTTCTCCTTGAGGAGATTAACTGGCAACGCTGAAAAGGCCTCGCAGTATCCGGGATTTCGCTCATTCCGAGAATCTGCCTGAAATGGAATATTTTTCTTGATTTGTGTGTGTGTGTGTATGTGTGTGTGTGTGTGTGTGTGTGCTGTACGTCTGTGCGCGTGTCAAGTTCCAACGTGTTTCACGTATTTTGGCTTCATGTTCTACCTAATTATTGCAATTTGATCCTAAAGCAGGAGTGGCCTAATCCTCTGTTGTACTGCAGAAATCCTGTTTCAGAAACTTTGGTAATAAATTTGGCCTGTTTTAATAGAGACTGGGAAAGTAGCACTGTGACAGCAGAAGGACGGCCTCCCTGGGAAGCTCCTCTGTTTCCTCATATGCAAATTCATGCGAGGAGACAGTGGAGGCAAGTTGCACGAAGTTGGAAGAAGTTTTGGAAGGAAGAAAGCAGAAATCCCTCGCTCTCTTATTTCTTCCCCTTCGTTTTTTTGACTGTCCCCTGAATGCTTGAGGCACCGTGTATGTAGCAAAGTAACTTTTGCACTCTCACTGTAGTTTGCCTGCTCGCACGGAGCAGCATTATTCAAGCGTCGCCTTTGTTGTGCAAGCAGGAAGTCACCTCAAAACACCGGTCTACCAATTTCTAATATACAGTAAGGTGTAGAGAGTAATGTGAAGATGCAACGTGCAGCTTCTTTCTTTTATAGCTGTTATCGACAGACATTTTCTGAATCATTATGATACCATTATTCGCTGCAGGCAGGTGCCATCAGTCTGTAATGTACTTGAATTATATGTGAAACCAGGTCCATAACTGGTCTGGCTTCTTCTGGATTTGTTGTAGGCCTCTGTAGAAGGTTTCAGGTGAGGGGATAGACCTACATACTCTGCTCCCATATCAGGATAAAGTACTAATTTTTTACTTTATGAAATACACACTATTAATCAATTGAAGGTGATTTAGGAGTCAGGGTTTCTCTGAGAGGCCCATATTGGATCTCTTATTCAGCTTTTTGTAACATACTGAATCGTAGATGTGGATCTGTACCTGCAGTAGATCTGTATTGTACACAGGGCGATAATAGTAGAAATTACAGTGACATTTCTAATGCAGATTATAGTGGAATTTAAGATAATAATAGCTGTTTTTGTTCAGTCTCCAGCTGTGATAATTTCTAGATTGACTAAACACCTCCTCATGTTGTTCGGGACACTCAGCAAAGCCTCTCAGGGCCTTCTGGGGGACCTTCGACCCCATGTAGAGAACTGCTCAAAGCCCATCTGATACGATGTCTGGAGCCTTTATCCCCAGGTTTATTATCACCTTTGTCAATCAGTGATATTCATAAACACAGGCAGGTCTGCCTCTTGTCTGTAGGTAAGCTGACAGCTCTGAGCCAATGTGACGTCTCTTCCCTATCAGACTGAATCGCACAATCTGGGCTCTTTTATCACAATGTAATATTACATGTGCTACCTAAACCTCACTGCAGGACACGCTCCTTTGTTATTTTCACTTTCCTCTCTCCCTCGTCCTCCCCCTCCTCCCCCGCGAGCGCCAGGAGTGAGCATCGTTCTCGGATCATTACTCCTCAAAGAAATTTAAGCGCGGGATGCCATTTAATTTTTTTTCCTCCTCAAATGCAGTTCGTCATTAGAAATCCTAGCTGTCATGGCGATGCCATTTTTGGTGCAGAGTGTTTGTTGCCTCATTTCTTTTAATTTTATCTCCATTAGCTTAATTCTTTTTTAATATTTCCATCTAACGAACTTTACAGTCCATTTTGTCTCAGTGTCTTGCTAAGCGAGTTTTATGAAGCAGGCAGTTGGCTTTTCCATTTGAGAGCGGGTGAGGAGGGGAAGGGGGGGGGGGGGGTGCGGGGGGGGGGGGGGGTAATCGAGGAGGGCCCCGGTGCTTTTGTCAGCTTATTTTTGGCACCTTAGCTAGCAGTTCTGCTTCTTTGCCTTGATTATACAAGCAAACAACTGCATGAAGTTCATTAACAATAAAGCACAGGCTAATTAAGCCGAGCCCCTTAGACAAACCAGTGCTGTCATCCCGCATGTGTTCAGAGCTGATTGAGCTGTTAAAGATTTACCTTCACTCGTCTTTTACCTCCTCCGCTCCCTCGCAAGGGCCTTTTGCTGATTTGTCTCAGAGGGCGTTTAACCTCACAGAGAGTGGGGCTGCTGCCATTTGGGCTGTAAACACTTTACTTCAAGGTGGAGTAGCCTCACAAGGCCGCAGCAGTTGTGCCTTTAATATGCTGCAGGCTCCATCAAATCTCCCCAAGGAATTCTGTCCGTCCATCCATCTACCTATACATCCGTCTCCTCGTAACGCTGTTAAACAACACACTGATCCTGTTACACTACAGGCCGTGACACGGGGCCATAAATTACATGTGAATCAGCCCCGTGTCTGCCCAGAGGTTGTGAGATACACCATTAGTAAAACGGCCCTCCGGCCCTTTGTTAATGCAATTTGCTTAATTGCTCTGTATCAGTGTACAGACGAGACGTGTTTGCTTGTCGAGGTCCGCAGAGAGTGTTCTGGACATATTTATTTTAATACTCGTATCCTCTTATGGGTGTTGATCCCTTTTTATTGCTTGATGTCCAATGATGACGCTCCTTAATGGGTAAATAGGCCGTCCTGGAGGGGTAACTAGAGGGGCACAGATTTGATCCAAACAAATATGCACCAGGTTTACAGTTAAGTTTCTGCTTGTACAAGCAAATGCACAGTGTCCACTGAGTGTCTGTAGTCGCTGCTGCTCACCCAGCGTTACCTCCGCTACCTGCGCCCTTCGATAACGCGGGGACCTGAACTCACAGCCTCAGTCTACGAGTCTACAGTATTTTCTTGTAACCTTCAGGCTACCTTCAGCCGCAGCTTCCTCCTTCATCTCCTCCTCCTCCTCGTCTTTGGTGGTGGCTCTGCTTCACCCCAGGGAGAGACAAGCCGCCGTTCCCCGCTGTGATGGCTCCTTTTCGGTGTTTAATTACAGGGGGAGGCTGAGAAGTCTGCCCCTCCTCTGATGAGTCGACGGATGAGAAGGCAGAGGGCTGAGCTGTGGAGGTGGAGGCTTAAAGGAAAGTGACCTTAACCCCCGTGGCGTGGCTTGTGATTGGTGCAGACGGGTCCGTAGGGGGCTGAAAGGCTATTATTTTAAACCTTTATTTTTCCAAAGGTTTGTCATCACCTCCATTTTTGTACTTTCTCTCCGTTACAAACATCTCTCCAAACATCAGGGAAGTCTTGATTTCAGTTGCCTGTTTGTCCTCCGTATTGATCCAGGGTTCAGCTGTGCGTCCATATGTAATTAGTGAAAACAGCAATTCAGTTTGTTTCCAATAGAAATCAACTTGTTTCAAAAGAATTTCTAGAAATTAGTATTTGTGTATTGCAACAGTTAAAGATTTAAAGGCCAGTTTTTTACTTTCCAAATCCACAGATATGATACACATGTATATGATACTGCAATATGTAGCTCACTGTACGTAACTTAAACTTAGTGTCTGTGCTTTCGGATTGTGTCACTTGATTGAAGACAATAGGTTTTAAAGACTTTATTTTGGGGGATAAAAAAAGTTGTTAAGGGTATTTTTGTGCAGCGTGCTCCGAAATCGTGATTCAGGGAAAAAAAGAAAAGAGAAATCTGACTTGCATTGAGCTTCTTTTTTTCTTTTCTGTCGACATTTCAGAACCTCAGCTGTATGTTGAGACAGATAATCCTGGTTTGGACACTGTAACTGTTGCCACAGAGCAAGCCGAGGGTCAGAGGTCCTCTGCTGTGTTTAAAGACTTCTGGGTCAAAAGTGTTGAAAGAGGGGTGCGTGTTATTCCTGCTGATTTTTGTGCTGTGATGGTTTCATGACTCCTCCTGGGTTCTACATCTTATGGAGTGACAGTACGTACAGTAAACTCTCCGTCCATCTGTCGTACCTGTTTTTGTTGAGTGAACAAATCTAAGTCGAGCAGCAGCAGTTTGACAGCGAGCGCCGTGAACGTGGAGGACTCGCTGCCAAAAGCTGAAACCCTGATCAAACGCAGCCTCGCGCGTCTGTAGGTAGAAAACTCCCTTTAGAACTTGTTTTTCAAAGCTGCTCTAGAAAAAGAGAAGTTGCCTGTGATCAAAAGCCGCGAGAGGGAACCTGAAACAGAGACACAGTGTGCCAGTTCCAGGACGGGCGCGACATACGAGCCGTCAAAAACGACGATATGAATCTTGCACTGTAATTCAGAGAAAAAGAGATTAGAAGAAGATAATGGTCTCATATCTCAAAAGTTAACAGTGAGGCCCGCGTGAACTGTGAATAATCTTATAATTACTGATCTAATGCCATTAGGCCTGACAGAAATAGAGAAAGCAACGCTTGGATGGGGCGCAGTTAATCAACTGTGCGCCTCTCGTTGGATCATCAGTACCCCCCGCGCACGCTACGACCACGAGTGATGATAGGTATAAGTTTAAATGACAGCTTAAAGGAACATTACGCCGCACTCATATTTGGTTAACTTCCCCTACCAAATGGTTCAAAAACGTGACATTTTTTTAATGTGCCTCACAGACTTTTATCGCCCCCTCGATTTGTGAGGGCTTTTTCTTAACTCTTTTCTCTTTTTTCTTTTTTTGTTGCCTGGGGGTATTCTTCAGGGGAAATCCACGGTGACTTGGAGTCCCCTCACCTTGCGTGCTCCTTTTGATCCCAGACGCAGAGGCAATCTGCCGATCCCGACCGCGTTAGCTCTCTGTTCCAGGTTGTACTCGCGAACAGAAGAAGAACAACAAAAACACAGCGCCGGAGGCTTCCTGTCTCTGATGCACGTTGTTCTTCCTTTCATGTCTCTTCGTGTGGGAGAGAACGCCGTGACAAAGTGCACACCCAGAGTTTGACAGTTTAAAGAAAAGATCCACCCTCAGATTGTCATCCACTGTTTGATCTCATCAGTCTGTGATGCACAATTTGATGGCAAAGTGTTTTGGTTGAGCCAGTTTTTTTTTATCTTCAGCGATTGTTGGAAGTAAAAGACTCACATTGTCTATATTTGACCAGTTTCTCCGTGGGAAGAAGATTGACTATTAAATAGAGCTAGAAATGCAGAAATAGCTGTGTTGACATGTGTCAGAGTGTCTTACAGTGGATCTATCCTTCTTTGCTCAGGAAGAAAAATCTCCCTTGTTGTTAAAGTTCAGCAACAGTCAGCGCTTAATTGAATAAAAGTTTAACTTGATTAAAAGAAAACATGATCATTACAGTTCGATTGCTTAATCAATCCGGGGCCCGAGTCGGGCTGGATCCAAATGTACTCAGTCTAATCGAGTCCAGGTATCGTCCAGCGTTGGCTCGGCGAGTCGGTATGGACCCGAGTGCACTCGACATCAGCTCTGATTATGAACACCACTCTTAATCAGTGCAGGAGAAAAATGTGTTTTGCGAGGCAGACGGAAAGCGTATAGTGCTTGCATTGTGTGTGTGTGTGTGTGTGTGTGTGTGTGTGTGTGTGAGATAATAACAGTCTGTTCAAGGCTTTACATGTGTCTCTATCTCACAGGAAACTGCAAACTTCTTATAATTTGATGTTAAAAGTTGTATTTCCTGTGTGAAATATAATGGTAGAAGTACTGTTAAGGCTCTAACGCTGTGGGTGCTTTTTCTGTCATGGATGAAAAGTCCTTTTTCTTGCTCAGTTTTGAAGCTAACATCATTTGTGGTTAGACTTTCTTTTTTTTTTTTTCGTTTCCTAACGACTGCACGGACATGAATGACTAAAGCGGTATTTTTTATTTTAAAAGGAACATACCTTTAGCAGATCTCAGTGGCGTTCGAAGCTCCGGGAATAAACAAATCCATGCAATCACTTTGAGGCTAATGGTGTCTCCCCCTGATGAAGTTCCAAAAATATTCTGTTTTTCATTTACAGGCGGTCACATTTTTGGGGGCCCTGAGAGTAAGACTTTTGATTACACACCTGCCATCTCTGTTGGAAGTTGGTCTTCCAGGGAATAAACACGGACCATAATTAGGGAAACATGCAGATAGACTAGATGAGCGCTGACGGTGGTGGGCTGACTTGACTGGTCTCTCTGGGCGGGGGGAAACAGCGATAATGAAGGCGTTTTGAATTTGGATTAAAAAGTGGACTGATGGACCCCTGGCTCTCCCTGACCATTTGGGAGGATTCAAACTTTTCTTTTAGCCATGTTAGCTTTGTTCTGCGTCTCCTCAGATATAGTCCGTGTGTGCGTTTTGTGTGTGCGTAGTGTGATGGCGGGACTGCACTTCATGTGGGACATCCAAGAAGTGACACTGGCTCTCTCTGATCTGATTTTAGCCCGTTTTAGAAACTTTCCTCACAAAGATTCGTTACATGTATTTGACAGTTTCTGTGTACACTGCGCTAAACGACAATGTAGTTAATAAACCCCTTTATGATACAGTGCCTATAAATATTAAACAGTATAATGCTCGACAGTATTAACAGTTTGCAGGGATAGCTTTTACCTAGATGCTAGCATGAATTTGAATTTGCCTTCCTTCAAAATAACCCCTTTGGCCACAACCATGCCAAACATGAGAGCCAGCTGACTCTCATAAGGTAACTGAAAGCAGTATTCACATAAGCCCGGTATTGCAAAACCAGTCAGGGGTGACTATCTTCCAAAGTATTACACTGCACCATTGAAAGAACTCACATCTGTCTCATTTAGAGGAAACGGAGCAGTAGCTCTAATTCAGCTTGACCTTTTGAACAGTGTATATGGTGCAACAGAACAATCTTTAATTCTACTCCCAGCTTTTTTCCCCCAAAGCTTCCCCAGGGTAACTTCAACATCATGACTACAGCAAATGAAATAACAAGCCCTCATCATTGTTTTATTTAATGTAAGAGTTCTATTGATCTGTGAGAAAACACACACAGCCTCCGTTGCTGGGATAACCTCTCTACATCCATATAGATCTGTTCGCGTCGAGCACGCGTCTAATAGCTTCCTTAGACATACAGGTCCAGAATAAAGTCGAGCCGTATTTGGAGTACGGTGTGGAAAAGTGTTGCAGCCATGTGATGTCTTGGAATATCTCTAAGGTTCACTTGCTGCCATTGCACCGCTCGTCGTTTTCTCCGCGGTGCTTCAGCTCGCAGTTAATGCTTCTACCTGAGACATCTGAACTCCTGGTCATCCTGTTTTTTCTTCAGGAATGAGAAATCACAAAAAAATCTTTGGCTTTCCATCTACTCGGAGTTTCAGTGGGCCGATTTCTTCTGTCTCCGCAGCAGCTCCGGTTTATAGAAATGTTTGCCCACCTAAAACTTCAATCTGTCACGAAACATGCCTGAAAGCACAGTGGGACAAAAGTTTTTTTTTTTTTTCCTTTCACATGAAGATCTCCTTCTTTTTCTAAAACCATCAAGCACTTCCTCTCACCAAAATAACTGACAGCAGTCTGAAATGACACATTTGATTTAAATCTGCACAGTGTGCGTGTGTGTCACTATTCATATGGGTAGTTACAGTCACACACTCACAAGTTCGCAGGCTGGATAGTGTCACTGAAGGTGTGTGTTTTGCGTCCGCGTGCGTGCGTCCGCGTGCGTGCGTATGTGTGTGTGTGCTGTTATGAGTAGTTGTGAAACACGACGTGACGGCAGAGAGCGATCCCACGAGGGCCTCCATGTCATGTCGAAAATACCATAACATGTGCATTACACTTAAGTGATTCTTCTTCCATCTGCTAAGTATGACAGCATTAGCATACCCATTTAATTAGCAGCGCGCTTAAAGCATTCCCCCCTTTTAATCACCTCATTTTATTTACTCAGTCACTGGTAGCAGAAGGGCTCTCATTTAAAAAAAAACAACAACAGTGTAACCACTTTGTAAAATGAGGAATGATAGTTATTTCTCAATGTTGATGGAGGTGACTGATGTTTCAGACCAGAAGTTTATGAATCAGTAATTTGGTTGAAATATATTTTTTTAAGAATAATAACTTTGATTTGGGGATTTCCATCAATTTGGTGTATTTATGGAGTTTTTTTCCCCCTGCGTTTATAATTCTCAGTGAACTTGCCAACTGTCTCCATTTTGCTCAGAAAAAAAAAGGTGTCATCATCCTCTTTTTCATCTTCATCAGAACAAAACCAACACATCTGATCTCCATCTTTACCCCTTTTACAACCTCTATTTTTCTCTGTTGCTGGGCCTCCTTTTCAAAATCAAACTATCAAGGAGGGGTGTGAGAGGGGAAGGGAGGGGGAGGGGGGGTGCGATTGAAAAATTGGGAGCCTCTTTGAATGGCTTGCATTTACATTAATGAACCTGATTTGAATGGAGGTTCATATCAAGCCTCATAGATTCTGCGCTGTGATTTTATTAATTGCAACAGAGGCGTCATTGTTTGTCGTTTTGACGCCAATTCAATTAAAATCCCATTTAGAGGGTAATAGATTAGGCTGCGTAAACTTTATGTGGAAGACGCCTCGTGACTAATATGTGACGCTATGAAAGGTCTGCCACAAAACGAACTGCTCTGTTTTCATGCACGTGCGTTCACTTCCAGTACATGTATGTCATTCAGTTTGTAGGTGTTTTTCACCCAAGCCTGGTGTGTAATTGTGCTGTGTGTGTGTGTGTGTGTGTGTGTGTGTGTGTGTGTGTGTACACGAGTGTTATCACGTCCTCTTTGTTAAGTGAGTGGATTCACTGCCAGCATCTGTACTGCTCGGCTCACTTTGATTCATAATTGGTCGTCTTTTGAAGGAATTAGCAGCTTGTAATTCTATACTTTAATTTGAATATCCACAGTAAAGATATGTAGGACTTCATGCAGTCTGCTCTTATGAAATAATTAGATTTTATATAGTAGCGTTTAATTGTAGTGCTAAATGTGTTTTAATGTTTTACCGCTGAGGTAATATTTTAACCTCAGTGGATTCTGTGTGTTTTTTTCTCATTCGAGTGTTTGGGCGTTCGGTGAGACGTTAGCATGAGCGCAGTTACAGTGAGTTTGCTTCTGCTCAGACGTGATTATTATTTAATGCAAGGTGCTCTTAATTTGTAAGTGGATCATTGTGACTGAGCACGAAGCCGTTTAACCGCTTGTTGTAACATGTGACCTAAATGTAAAAGATTTAACGCGGACAAAATGTTTTTAGCTGACACTATAAGGGCTGTTTGACCCAATTTAAAAAAAAATATATATACATGTTGTCTTTGATCTCTAGACATATCTTATGGAAGCCCAATGCCCATTGAGTATTTTTTTAATGTTTGTGTGTGGGATATCTATTTTATATATTGTCTCTATAATTAAATGATTTTTTATTAATTGAAAATAATATAAACATAATATAATGATACACATTTCTAGAAAACAGAATGCTAGAAATAAAAGTTCTCATGATAAATCAACAGTATTAGGTACTAAGTCAAGATGTTGATGTATTACAGTAGAATTTTTAGCTTTTGTAACTTTCAAGTATTCTGTCTATAGAAAACAGAGATAATAATAATGCTATCAGTCAAATTTGTCTTGAAACACGAGCGTAGGAAGGTGGAGAGAGAGTCTGTGACGTTAACTGGCAACATAAGATCCACACGGTCTAACATCTGCCATCATGATATATTCTGTGTCTCATTAACATGATGTCAATATTTCATTTTTTAAACATCACGGTTAATTGTCAAAACCGGAATATCACGACACTATTTTCGATGTACTCTCGACACACTTTTTCTTCCTGCTCCGCGACGTCCCTCTGTTCGGGTGAAGCGACCCAGAGATAAGTTTTAGTTCAGAGAAGTCATTTAAGAGTTTTTATAAATGATTAAAATTTTCATCTCCTTCTGCATTGCCATGATAAATAATTTGCTGTCTCATTCCCAGTGACGTGACTAATAGACACTTCCTTTGTCGGCTTGTCCGTTTTAACATAAAACATAGTTGTTTCAAATCTTGAAGATGATGTCTACTTTATTTTGTTCATAAAAGTGATAAAGTCTCTCCTTTTGTCCTTGTTTTTCATATGCCCTTAATTTGTTAGCTAAATTCTACTTGACTGTTAATACAAACCAGATCCCCCCCTCTTTATTAATCATAATCCTTTGCTGTTTTTATGATAAAGCTGTAATGATACTGTTTTTTTTTTTTTTTTTTTACTTCATAGGAATATCATGTTCTCTCCATGATTCACTATCTGGAGCTTCTCCCCCTCAGCAAATGTGATTTGCTGTAATTACAGTACAACCTGTCTGAGGCACCTGTGCAGAAACTCTTGCCAATACAAATTCACCGTGTTTTTCTCATCTGCTACAAATCTGCTAATTCACCCGGAGGAGTCGAGTGAAGTGCACACAGCCACTCTGAGGGAGTGTTTTGCATTAAAAATCCTTTTGAGCCGATGTAAGTTTGAGAAGAGGAGAGAAAAAAAAAAAAATTCTGTCTTTAATAATGCACAATGTGAGACGGCACAGAGCAATATACATTTTTAATTACTAAAGTGACTAATATCTAGGTTTGGCTTTGAGGTTTTTGTTCCATGAAATATGCATTTGTATTTTGTTCCCTGCAGCTGAGTTGGATACACACACCTGAGTAGAGCGGAGGGCTTTTAGCACCGAGGAGATGGCTGAATAACATGATATGTTCAGGTACTACATGCAAATAGGTGAATGTGAATTTTATGAAGGGGAATAGTAAGCCATGCATACCTAAATAACTTGTCAGGTTGTTGGAACTTGTCCTAATAACAGCCCATGCTGCAAGTGAACTCCACATTTCATGTCTGTTTCTGGATCAAATCTGACATGTTCAAGCAGCAAATGTGGTTCAATTAGTCTTGTTCAAGTTCATAAAAATGTTTTTCATCCTCTTGATGCCCAGAATAATTTTATTTTGAAATGCCTTATACAACAAAAGCACATGTGGTTGTACACAAAAGAACCCATTTTTATAATATCATGAAAACAAGAAAAAGAGAGTATAATGATGATATTTCCTCTTTCGGATATGAGGATAGAAACCAAAAACTACTTGGGTTCCATGTCTTTAACCTTTAATTAACCAAATAGTCCCTTTGACATTTGCAGAATCTCATTTTCAAGCAACTCAGCGTGCAGAGAGCAGCATCATGAAATGTAAAAAACAACATATGGCCATGAGCAAAGTAGAACGTGATCAAAATGAAGAAAAGAAGCATGTTTTATATATTTATTTTTTTAATAAGTGGTCTTATAGATAGTCTGCTATCAAAATGAAATCATGGCGAACTTTAAAATCAACACAAAAACCGGATTTAAAACACATAACGGAGCAGAATTTAGCTCACTACCGCTTAAAAGGCTCCAAACTCAACAGAGTTTTGCTTCTGTGTTGGACTTTCTCGAGGTGATGCGGAGTACTTTTGCACAACAGGGGGTGAGAAGGGACAAAAAAGAGAATTTTGCTGTGTGCAGAGTTGTCTTTTTCCCATTTGTCTGTGCATTAATTGGAGAGCCTTCCCTTTTTAGATGGAGTGCATTATTTATGACGCAGCCTCAAACACGCAGAAGGCTTCCACACACACACACACACAGACACACACACACACGCTATATCTTCCCTACCAAGACAACCAAGGCTCTCCTGACACCAACCTTGTCTCCTGAGTGAGCTGACGAGCGCCGATCCAGCCTTACCTTAGCGTTCCCTCATAAATTAAACTTAAATGAACACGACTCGGAGCCGAGCAAAAAGTAGATGTGGCCTTTAAGTGGAAAAGTAAGTCATTAATCAATCATGTGTCTCGTCACTCCGCCCACACCCCTGTTTTAAAAACCAATGTCCAAGGGAGAGCCGGCTGCTAACCAGAGTTTTTACATCCCACATCTTCTCTTTCCCAGCGCTGTTTTACAAAGATCTGCATCGGGCCCAGAAGGGAGAGTCAACCTACCTAATTTTGAGCGATTTTTGATAACTTATTCCATTTCACACTGCACACAGTCCTAATTTTGATGTTGTATGCCGTTTCAGTGCACTTAGCTTCCCCTTTTCTTTCACATAAACTCTGTGCATTACCGCGAGCTACTTTCTTCAGAGAGGAAGCAAGACAAAGAAGAAGAAGAAGAAGAAGAAAAAAAACCTTCCTGGCTGTAACAGAACCCGAACGCGAGCAGCGACAGGCAGGCTTCTCCTCCGCACGGGTCGACCCGTACCGGTGGGGGGAAAAAGTGTTTACCACGACTTTTCAAAAGTTCAGTCGACGCAATATGATGTCAATTAAAGGTGACAAAAACTTTAACACTTCCATATGCAGCCGCGGCGCTTCAAAACCGCAGAATCTGACTTTGGGAGTGGAACTATTAAGCTCGTGCCAAAAAATGTGCCAAGTGTCCATATGTTTCATAAGGTGCACTTTTTTTATTATTCTTAGTGAGATTTGTCCTTAACAACCCCAGACTTTCTTCATTAGTTAGTTTGTTAGAAAAAGAAGAGAAAAAAAGCCTTTTACTCCTCCGCCTTTCTCCAATTATTTTTTTAATTGTTTGATTTTTTTTTTTTATGATTTGAAAGAGGCCCATGCTTTCTTCTTCTCTTCTGGCCTCTGCTGTAGTTTCTGCTTTTTGCTTGGCTCCTGTTCGCAGATTTTTAGTTGCGTGTAAAACCTCCCGTCTGTTTCGTTATCTCCTCATCCCATCCACTCCATGGAACGTTTGCAGACTTTTCTTCCAAAAAAAAAAGAGAGAGAGCCGCCGTTGTCTTTGCCACCCTGCGCGTAAACCTCATAACTCCAGTCCCGGTGATTTTTCTTTTTTTTTTTTTCATGTCGAGCAAACAGAAACCAAAAACACAGCGCTGTCAAGCTTAAATCAGTGCAGTGTTCTCGGTTCTTGAAAAGTTGATATGGAGATACGAGATTTTAACTCGGCAGCAGATATTTGGCAAAGAAAGCAACACAAATCCAGCAAAACATTAAGACGCCCGAGCCAATGTGTGAACCGAATGTGGAAAACCAGAACAAACGAAAGCACCTAGGAAAAAAGAGAAAACCCTACAACTCCTACCTGCGTTTTTACCTCAAGCCGGCATCTATCATCTCTTCTGTCCGTCTTCTCTCAAGGTGTCAACACACTTACCTCCACTGCAGACATTTAACTCTTTGTAACATTTATTTTTGATGGAGTAATTTGAGATATTTCCCTCCCAAAACTGCCCCTTTAAAAGAATTTGTAGTGTCAGACTTCTTCCTCCTCTTTGCACCTGATAGTCCCCCCCCCCCCCCCCATTCACCGCTTCTCTGTCGCCCTCCATCATTTACTACACACAGAGCTGCTCCTTACATGTATTATCTGAACTCTATGGCTCTGACCTTTGACCCCCCCCCTCACCGCTGGCTCCTCATAATCCTGACGTGTGGATTTTTTTTTTTTTTTTTTTTGCTCCTTCTTCCGCTGCGCACGTTTGATCTTTTTTTTTTTCTGGAGGAAAGCATCAGCTGAACAGCTAAGTGTAACTGTAAGGAGGAGAGAGAGAGAGATAGAGAGAGAGAGAGAGAGAGAGAGAAAAAAAAAAGCAGCTATATTGAGATGATTCATGCTCGTTGATCTGGCAGCGCTTTGTAGGGCTCGTCCAACAGGAAATAGCTCAGAGAGGAACCAAACCAAAGAGGATGAATTAGGTATTTCCTCTGGGCTGCTGTTAACCCTCGCTGAGCTGCTGGAGGACTTTATCATGAGACAAATATGTGCAGATCAATTAATAATAACCACTGATGTTGCTGTGTTGTTTTATGTCTAGCATTCCCTGACAATATAACAGTTGCTATTTTATCATTTTGATTGTCAAGATTTGGTGATATCTGTGCGGCTGTGGAACTTTTTTTCTTATTGAGTGATGGATTTTTAAGAAAGAGGACTTATTAGCCAGTTGCTTGTTAGCTATTTTTTTTTACTGCCAGCAAAAACAAATGATGAGATATGGTGCTTTTACTTCGTGCATGTGTTAGGTAAAGTAACTGTTTTAGTGTCAGTCTTTGCAGTATTCTTGGTGAAAAATCAGTGCTGAATAATTTAGCTTTCATTTACATTGAATTTCCACTTGTAGTTATTTCATTTCGCATCATTTGATGCTGCAGAAATGCACTCTTTTTCTTTTAGTTTAAAACCACAAACTGTGATCGCCAAAACGGTTTAATCATGTCAAGCCCACAAACAAGTGGCCACATTAAGATCATATAAAAACTTCTCTCTCATATATCACTCTGTTATATCTCTCATGAGTGATATAACAAGCATCATATTCACCCATGTTCTCTGCAGCTCTCCATATGTCACCACAGTACACATGCGCTAATCTTATCGCAGCAGGAAGTATAAATACATCTTTCCTCGTTAGACAGGAACCATCAGCTGTGTTTTTCTTCCTTTAAAATCCTCGGATGATTCCGCCTCTGGTGGAGATGTTTAGTTGATTTTGTTTCTTTCCTCCTCATTGAGATGTTTTTGTTTGACGCTCCAGGCTCTTTGAATATTATAACCAAATATTATTTTACCTCAGAATCCTCCTGAAAGCCGAGCTGTTACAGTTTGGATTGATTCTAGTTTCTATTACTGTATGTGTGTCTGTAATGATATTTTTGATGAATACCTTGCATGTGCACTTGTACGTGCTGCAGCAGAGCAACACAGGATACCGCTCAACTAATGACAAATAACAGACTCTAATCTTTACGTAATTAATTACTGTACATGCAACGCATGTTCCCCTGTGCCTCCACTTTGTTGTTTCTGTCTCCCTATCTCTCTTTCTGAGAGAGGACGGGATGAAGAGGTGGAGGAGGAGGAGGAGGTGTGGTCCCTCCTGGCAGCTGAAGCCGGTGAAGATCTGTGACAGATGGGGCCGAGTCACAAAACTCACAGCCTCAGGCGAAATTCATCCCCCAGAACTTTCCACAGGGTGCCCAGATTTACCTGATCACAGAGATGTGGAGGGAGAGGGCTGTGTGTGTGTGTGTGTGTGTGTGTGTGTGTGTGTGTGTGTGTTTTTGTGTGTGTGTTGGGCTCCAAAAATGTGCAGAGGAAGCCTGGCCGCCTGTCATGGCTGACACAGAGCCCATCTGCCTCAAACCTGTGGCGCCCTCAGATCCCACCCCCCCCCCATACACACACACACACACACACACACACACACACACACACACACACGCACACATGCACCACCCTTTCCAAACGGCCATCATTCTCCTTGCCACCACCCCTCCACCCCCCCCTGAAAATAAAGCACAGATAGACACAAACCTTATGATGGCTACTCATGTCGCCAGCTTTGCATACCTTCAAATGCACCAGGACTTTTACTTTGAAATTTACGCACACACACACTCACAAACAGAAACTATAAAGGACGGAGCTTATGTGTCCCATATGTGATGCCACATTGAATTTCCGGTCGAAAATGTCTTTTTTTTCTCTCTCTCTCATTCCTCCTCTGTCTCCATTTTATTGGATGACACTGAGCTGCTGGGATTCCTGCTCCTTCTCTTCCTCTCTGACTGCAGGATGACGAGCACCTCTTTCACTGTTGCAAAGGCCTCTGGTCTTGCAGAGTGACCACCAAGGTTACTAGGCTGTTGCATAAGGATTTTCCTCTTAAACAAAGGGGCTTTTTTTCTTTTTTTTGGCTGCCAGCTATATTTTGGGGTTTTTTATTAGAAAATGAAAGCCATAGACATTCCTGAGGACCACCCACATTATTGGAGGATTTATGGGAGTCCAAACACTCCTCATGATGGAGTTCTTCAAGGAAGGAAAAATACAAACAGTAAAAATATAATCTTCATAAACTATCATGTTAGGTAAAAAGACTGTTTATAGTTGCAATAGCCATTCGATGTAATTTCCGTATAGCAGTTTCCATTTTTACTGGCCGGGTCTGCCTTTCTGTCACATTTCAGTCGTTGTTACCGCCAGTAACCACAGGTGTCACTAAAGCGACCAAGAGTGAAATCGTTTGCTTTCAAGATTAAAACATCACAGTAAAGATTCAACACGATGAAGCTCAATGAATTCGTGCAGGAAGTTGAACAAAGTCCAACACGAACAAAGAGACGAAAAACATCAGACAACAACAGGAAACAAAGAACGACGAGAGCACAGAAAGAAACACCAGCAGCGCCGTCAATACTCTAACAAAGAGCTGAGACCAAACTTTAAATAATAAGGAACAGAAATGACAATTAGCCAGTTTAAAAAACCTAAAATAAAAAAAACCTAAATAAAAGTAAAATTAAAGTTCTAAAGTTATTAATAGGATCAATACATTTCATACGGATGAAAAATCAAATAGAAGCAAAGTTATTGGCAGGGGACTCTCAGTGCGCACTTTGTAATTTATTTATCATTTATAATAAATTAGAAAGTTAGGATTTTGTGACCCTATCGATTAAATGCCACACAAGACAGAAGACGTATTGCAAGAGATTGAAAGAGGGGAAGAAAAAAAAAACTGATCTGGGTTCAGTTTAAGTTGCAGTGTGAACAGAGCTGGTGAAAGTTTCTTCTCTGTCGCACTCTTAGACTCCTGTGCCGCCTTGATTAAGCCACCGTCACCGTGGCGACAAATGAGGAGTCGCGAGCTATAGGGCCTCTAATTGGGGAACAAAGGTGCGTTGTTGTGGCTGCTGTCGGTGTGTGAGGTGGTGATGATTTGTTTGCTTGTGTGTGTGTGTGTGTGTGTGTGTGTGTGTGTGTGTGTGTGTGTGTGTGTGTGGGGATAAGGTGTCCAATTTCTTCTTCTTCTCCGAGCCATCCACCTTTTTAGCTCCCGCTTCACTCGGTAATTAACACCTGCCTCCTCAGTATGGCAGAGTGATGGTGCAGCGCCAAAAAGCCTCAAGCGTGCGTGTGTGTGTGTGTATGTGTGTGTGTGTGTGTGTGAGAGAGAGAGAGAGTGTGTGACAGAGAGAAAGTGAGTTAAAAAAAGAGAGAGAGAGAGAGATTGACAGTCATATCATTAGTTTTTCTGATTGCCAACGTGTCTGTGTAAATATGTAAAGAAAGAAATGAAGAGTCAGTCAGTATCATTAGTGGCATTGCCTCATCACACACACGCACGCACACACACGCACGCACACACACACCAATTCAGTTTCAAAAAAGTGTCTTAGTTTCCTTTTAGCTTGCGGCTGTGTTTTCTGGTGCCTCTTTTTACCCCCCATTTCTGCTACTAAAAAAAAAATCTGTTAGCGGTGACATAAGACCAGACAGACAAAGAAACAGTCTGAGCAGAGAGACTGGATGGATGGTTGGTTGGTTGGTTGTGTTATTTAAAGCTGTAATCTCCACTCTTCACCTGTCAGTCAAACGCTGTGGGCGGTTCTGCGCCATCTTTCTCTTTGTTTTAAACAGTGCGTGTTGCTCTTTTTTTCTTGTCGTTGTTCAACTCCTGCATGGAGTAATAGCAAAGTATGACACGGCAACGCAGACATCCATTGATTTTGAAAGTAATTTTCTCATGGACACATGTAGCATATAGTCATATGATGGATGTGCTCCTCTGGGCTCCTAACACAAAGACCGATCAGAAGAGCTGTGTAAAAGCTGTCAGATGTGTCTTTTATTTTGGTGGGTCACCGGGGCTTTGACATTTTCTAGCATCAGTGGAATCATTAACTCAAATTTTTTTGCTTTAAAATGTCCCATCACAGACATAAATGTTCGTCTACAATTGAATTTTAACTTTAGCCCTGAGCTGAGCCTTGCAGACGGACCTCCCTCCCTTACTGTCATTAGCTTTGGCTCCATTATTCCCTCTAATAATAAATGTTTGCTTACACAAATCTCCAATCTGTGAACAGGAAGCGTATATGTTTTGCGGCCGTGCACCGTGGTAGTGTATGAGTATGTGTATACACAGAGTTTCTGGATAACTGGAGTGTGTGTGTGTGTGTGTGTGTGTGTGTGTGTGTTGTGTGTGTGTGTGTGTGTGTGTGTGTGTGGCGTGTGATGGAGAAAGAGCACATATGACAAATGTGATGCTAAAAAACTGATATCCATTTCTGCATGTGTTGTTGCGTAGCAGCATCTGTTTTCTTGGATCAGAGTCTGTGTGTTCAGTTTGCCTTTTTAAAGCCTTGAGGGTGGTGGGAGGGGTTTAGTTTATAGGGGTGTGTATCACAATGTGTGTGTGTGGAGGAGGAAGATGGCACATATGTCATCCCTTTATGAAGAAGCGTCATCCTTTTTGTATGTGTAAAATATGGTAAATGTAAAAATAGTTTTGTAAAATATTTGTAAAAAGTAAGGTATCATATTGAATACTAAGACTCATGTATTTTAGTTTCAAAGAGATCAAATTATTTGTGTCACAATATTCAAAATCTTTACCTTTTTTTTTTTCTCTAAAATGAATTTTTTCTCAGTCTTTTATCAGACTGGAAAAACATCTTAAACATGATGAACATGATGGGACTTCAGCTCTTCACTTGCACAATAACGTAACTGTTAATCATAATAAATATTCATTATATGTGTAATTGGATCAAAAATTCTTTTTCAAGTCATTTTGGGAAAGTTCTTCCTTGAAAGGAGTGAAATATTTATAAGATCCACAATTAATATGGAATCAATAGAACTGCACGTATTAAATATGGCAACTATGTGCAAATGGAAAAAAATGTACTGTCTGTGTGCACAAATATATGTGTGTATATGTGTGTGAGAGTGTGTGTCCCTGCAGGACAGGGTTTATGACTTTACTCTGTGTATTAATAGCCTTAGCTGAGGTTATGCAGGCCCTTGGGTGCCTGGTAAAAACTGTCCTCCTACACAATTGAGCATAGAGCTGTAATTTGGCCCGAGGCTCACCTACCCACAGCCACCTAATGCATGCTGGGTATTCACATGTGAAATGGAGAGTAGGAAATGGTACTGGGAGGCTGCTCTCAGCTTGTCTGCTCGTATGTCACAGCGTATGACACGCAGAGACTGACAGGAGGTCGTTGTTGGGAACCGGTGGATTGTGGGAGCGAGCACAGTTTGTGTATGCGAGAGTCTGCGCACACCTGTGTTTGTAGATATACAGACATTCTGTGACGAGACATCGCACCATCGTCTGCTAATTGGGTAATGGGTAAACAAACTTTGGGGAACAAACATTGATAGTTGAATGTTCAGGAGGGATTCCACATTAAACGCATGAACACACACACGTTTAAATAGATTTAAGATGCTGTTCTGGACTTTTCTGCAGTTTTCATCATTCACCTCAGGTGTTTTTAATCTCCTATTTATTTATTTATATATAAATACAGTTTATGGAACAGTGTCTGAGCTTTTCATCATTCAAACTACACAAATTAGAAACCAGCTTGACAACTTTTGAGAGGTTTATGGAAATCGGGAAATAACTGAACTAAAAACAAGTGTCATAAATTTGATTGATGCAGACTTGTTGTGATGGCTACACCTGTCGCCAAGCTTCAAACGCATCTTGAGCGGTGCATTGTTGTTTGCACACGCCCACTCAATACTCGTACAATTTGTTCATTCTTCCCTTTGAGACAGAAGATCCAGAGTCTGTCACTCTGTTACCTGGTTTCCCTTTAAAAGGCAAAATAATGTATTAATGTTTAATTTCATGCTGGCAATGACTTCAATGGGAGTTGCTGTCACTCATTTTAAATGATGGAAATCTTTTTGGACTAAAATTCTAATGATTCTTATGAAATCAGATGGTGGGCAGCTGAATTTCTTTCTTTCCTGGTGCAGAATTGAGTTTTTACCATCATTTAAAAGGCGGACTGCTTCAAAGTTTGGCTGTTGAGTCTTTCACTCTTAACGATCCGCCTTCCACCAAGTCAGCGGGTGAAGAAGTCACGTTTCGGGGTCCCGCATCGGCTCCTAATCGCCCGGGTTTCCGCCGCTTTCGGGCTGGATTTAGTGCGGTTTTTTTTTTTGGCCAGGAGCCGCTGAAATGGCTCATAAGCAAAATGAGAAAACAAAACAAAAAAAAACCCTGCAAGTCTGACTTTCAGGAGTTTGGAAACTCGCCAACTTCATCAGAAATGAAGAAAAAATGAAAAAAGCTGAGACAGATTCATATGGAAAAAGACACATTCTGGTGAACTGCACACTTGCTTAAAAGGCCTGTGCAAATATTGAAAGTATCCTTGAGCCAAATATCCCTCGCAGACACATTTATACATACAGTGCATTTGCAGTTCCCGTTACTTATCAAGATCTTTGTGGTTAACGAAGGGGGGGGTTGGCAGCGCATTCAGCCTCCCTCACTCTGTCCCTTCTCCCAAAACCCCTCCCATCACATATGAACAAGTGAAACGCCTCTCATCACCCGGATGTTGGTGTTTAGATGACTGAAAACCCCATAAACCCCTCAGATGGAGAAAAATGAGGAACAAGTGAGGAGGGGAAGGAGAGATGAGGAGGAAGGAGCAAAGATGTTAAAAATAAGGAGGAAGATGGAGAAACGGACGGGCGGAGATGCAGACAGGGAGAGAGGAGGCTGCAGTGAGAGAGAGATGAGGGAGTGAGACAGAGTATGTGGCGGACATGTTGGCGGTCACGCTCTGCTGTCACCTTCTTTTTGACCGGAATTCATCCTCCCCTGGCGAGTTTCTCCCATCTGTTCCTCCACCGAGCAAAACTCTGCAGCTCCCACTGCTGCACACCAACACCCACTGCCTTCCTGACATTATGCTGTGAAACAGGACGGTTCATATTCCATGCATCTCTGTGGAGCTCCTTAAAATAATCTGGCTGCATGAACAAAAAAAAACCAAAAAAAACACACAAATACCGAATGATGTCATCGCGAACTGGTCTTCCTCCTCCCGGTGATGACAAAAAAAAACGTATCGTCTGTTCCTCGTGCGAGGGGTAACACTTTCACTACCCTTCTCTCTGCTTGGAAAGAGGTTGCCAGGTTTGGTACCATCGTGTTTGTATGGAAGCCAAAACCAGTCGCTTTGGCTCTTTTGAATTTGCTTACTTGCAAATCTGTACACCACTAAAGCACAATATCAACCGAGTCCCTCATTATTACGTAATCTTGTTGTCTTGTAGGGGACCCAGTGTGAAAAGTCTGGTTATACCTCGCAACCCTGCACTAGAGCTGGAGACACTAGAAATAGCATCGAACTACTCTTTTATTAAACAAACAAGATAGTGCATCTATGAATAGTGCTGGTAGGTTTATTTTTGAATGTTAGACAGAGCCAGGCTAGCTGTTTCCCCCTGCTTCCAGTCTTTATGCTAAGCTATGCTAATTTCTTGCAGCAGTAATCATGCAGAAATGTGCTCTTTGACATTGCCAGTATATTGTGACTCCACTCAACCATCAGATATCATTGAATTTGTGCATCGTCATCATCATCGTCATCATCGTCATGTGCATACTTAGTTCCTCTTCAATCCTAAATTCACTGTCAAAACCTCTGAAATCTGCTTGTTTTTATTTTCCTGACAAAAAAAAAAGGAACAAGAAGAAGAAAAACAGTCGTTACACCAAAGAGGGAGAAATCTTTAATTTTCCTGTTTGAAGGGAAGTGATTGCTTTAAACATCACTAGAGGGACAAAAAAGTCATCCTCGTGTTTTTTTTCCTATCTGCTAAAGACATCTTACTGAAAGAGCGTCTTTGTATTAACTTTTTAAATTCCAATTACAAAGGAGGTTTAAGATCTCTCAGCGGAGTTTGACTTAGAGTCTGTGTTTGATCTACCGTCCTCCGCTGGGACCTCCTCGACTTCCTCCTCTCCTCTCCTGCCTCTTCACCTTCTCCCTCCTCGTATTATTCTTCTATCGCCCCCCCCTCTGCCCCCCTTGTTCATCTCCTTCCCCTCTTCTCCTTTCATGGCGTTCTTTTGTCCTCTTTAACCTCTCCTTCTTCCACCTCTTCTTCCATCTCCGTTTTCCCCCATCTTTCCTTTTACTCTTCTTTTCTTTTTGCTTCCTATTCTTCCTCTTTTCCTTCCGTTTTCCCTCTTCCCCTTTGCTCTTTTTGTCTCTCTCTTCCCCAGTGCTGTTCTTCCTTTTTCTTTCTCCTCATTCTACTCATCCCAGCTCTTGTCGCCTTTTTCCTCCCCATCCTCTTCCTCTGCATCTACACTCTTTTTCCTCTCTCTCTCTCTCTCTCCCTCCTCCTCTTCCTCCTTCTGCAATCTGTCTCCACGATATACAAGTGGTATTAAGGGACAGGAATAAGGTGTGTGTGCGTGTGTGTGCATCTAGTATGTGTGTGTGTGTGTGTATTGTGTCTAACGTGTGTGTGTGTGTGTGTGTGTGTTCAGCAGTCCTCCAGTGGCTTCTTAACGCTCCCTTTGTGACTGGAATAACAGCAGGCGACAGCTTACACCTTGCTGAATACCTCCACTAACAGTGTGTCGACAGCAGAACGCCTACGTGGTGTGTGTATGTGTGTCTGGTGTGTGTGCGCGCGCACGCACGCGCGTGCGTGTGTGTGTGTGTGTGTGAACAAATCCGAGGCTACCTCACTACCTATTCGACTTAATAAAGGAGTGTCTCGGTAACCATTACCCCCACAGCCATGCAGAACAAATTACATTTAATGGGGTTTCTTTGCCCCCACAGTCGTTTTCACCGTTCGCTTCAAAATTTCAATTTAGTGCTTAATGCTAAGGTTTCCTTCAATGTATTATAGAGCAATATTATACCAATTACTGCGTCTGCGAACATTAAATTAAATGCATTAGCACAATATTGGAGAGAAAGGCAGCCGTTTGAAACAAGTTCTGTTCCAAAGCGATGCAGGCAAATGATCCGGGATATGAAAGACAGGCAAAGAGGCTTGACGTCGAAACGCAATTATAGTTTGTTGTCTTACAGTTTTATCTGTGCTGAATCATTTAGGTTTTTATATTCCATATGGATTCCGTGGAGCTGACGGTGTCTTCATTAAACACGGCGCAAATTACTGGACGAAGGCGGCCCGGCGCGTCGGAGCGCGGAGGTTCAGTCGGTTTTACGCGAGCGGAAGGTGAAGCTTCATCCACGACAGGATCGGTGGCCGTACGGCTGTAGGTCTTTGTCTCTTTGTATTATCACAGGCTGAACCGTGAGGTGTAAGAGAAGGTCACTAATGCATTGTGGGCCTTCTAAAGCAACTTTCATTAGAACAAATGGAGTGCCATGATTCATCCATGATTGTCTTAAATACATGCTAAGGTGGGAAAGGCTGGTAGCACCCAACATGACTTAGACACCCGTCAATCGAATACCTTGGAACAGTCATTTTCAAAAGAGGACGGAGGTCGAGCAGTAGGTTTTGCTGCTCTTAGCGTTTGAGAATAAGGTTCGACATTCAGCCGGAGTGTTTTGTAGCTTGTACTTTTATTCTTTTGAGGGTATTTCCACACACTTTTATCTGACTGTGGCTTCAGTGGGTTTTGATGGTTTAGGGTTGACTCGTGACCCTTTAGTGCCCGGCGAGGGGGAGGAACCAAAAAAAAAAGTAAAGGGTGAGACGCAGGTGGGGATAGAGATGGAGAAGGAAAGAAAAGAAAAGAGAAAAAAAAAAAACAGATGGCTGGATGAGGACCAAGCGCGGACCGGTCACGTGACGGGCGGCGTGCCATGGAACTTCCTGCTCGCTCTTCCCTCTCTGTCGCAGCAGTTGGTGTCACTACTCGCACCGTCTGCGTGAATTCGAGACCCCGTCTGAACAGATTGGCCAGTCGGCGAGGATCATTCGCAGAAAAACTCTGCTAATCTCCCACCGGCTGCCTCGACCACACTCACATACACTGTCTCTCTTTCTTTCCTTCCCTCCGTGCAGACTTCTCCTCAAAACTGTGTCGAGGGAGGGCAGAGGATTTAGAAAACATGTCATCATGAGCTCTGTTCCAAAGCGAGATATCCACCAATCTGAGGAAAAGAGATACCTACTCTTACATTATAATGCTATGAAGTTTTTGACCATCTTAAAGGGATATTACACCCTTGAAATCTGCTCCATTTATGTGTGCAAGTCTTAGAAGAACCTGAACTGCTTTGCGCTTAAGTGGAGGTTTCTGTGCATGTGTTTTACGTATTACCCAGCTGCTAAACGCATAAAGAACCAATGCTTCTACTCTGCAGGATCGCATGAAGCTTACAATAACATCATAATTACCTTTTTTATTTAAATTGTGCGTGCATAATGTTCAATAACACAATGACAGTCCATTCTGCATTAAAGGGTTTGGATCGGGATGAGGAGCAAACACACAATGTCTGCACACTCCAACAGGAAAAATTAACGAGTCATTTCAACTAGAGGTTTAGCTCAGGGGACCCCTGCTTTGGGGCCCATGAGTCCCTCCATTATGTTTTCAACCTCCCTACATTTATTGCCCTTATGCAATCAGACATTATAGGCCACTGCAGTTCGTATAGTTAAAGATAATTGTGTGAAAATGTGTTATTCTCTTCCCTTTTGTTTTCCGTTTCTCTCCACCAAAATCACTCCTGTTTCCATCTTTCTCTGTTTTTTTCCTTCAGCATTCTTCCTGCGTCCTGGTGGTGTTTTTTTTTTTTTTTTTTTTTTTTTTTTTTTTTTCTTAAGAGCCGAGCGGAGCCAAGCATGAAAGTGACTTCCTCGATCATCTCTACAGCCCGCAGCGTTCTGTTCAATCCCTCCATCGCCATGATGGACTTGAGGGGTCACGACTCACTTCCTCCTGGAAACTCGCTGTTACTGAGAGGAGTCTTAAGATGGTGAGAACACACACACACACACACGCAGATATACACGTTAATGTCAGGCAATAGTATAACTTACAGAGGATTATAGCTGTTACTTTAGTTTGCTTTTTAAAGTAGGCAAAGAAAGTAACTCATTACTTTAAATGTAACTTCTGTGATCTAATTCTTACAACGCATCTGTTATCAGCCCTGTGCACCTGACTGAGAAACACAGTACAATCGCATGTATAGAGAAAATTAAGATGGAAGACAAGAAAGCACGTCTGTCTCTTTGACTCTAAAACTGGTTCTCCAGAATACAAACGCTGTGTGTGACTCTTAACAACTTCATAAGCTCAGACACAGTGTCGCTGCATCTCTGTCTTATATAAATTTAATAAGAGCGGCAGTAAAAAACAGCGGAGCCCTGTCTTTGCTGTGTGAACGCTTTGACGGTTTACAAGCAGCACTACTTTCCTTAAAGAAGGCCCACTGTGTCAGATTGATGTTATAGATGTATAACAGAAGGGCCTGTGTACAGTACATCTATATAATCTTTTTAAAACACTAGCATGACATTTTATGGGGGACTGTACACAACTAAAGGAATCCTTCAGATCCACAATAGTAATAATAAACTCCGCCAACAAAAAACAGTTTAAAACACTACAATCTTGAATATATTATCTTGCTTTGGATCCAGCGTTTTCTCATGTAGACAAAAGTATAAGATGGGAGATAGACAGTCATTTGTCGAAACCACAAAGTCAGATTTGATGCTTCAAAGTAAAACTCACTAGCTCGGTCTTCAGACATCTGCAGTCATCTCGCGTCTCAGCTTTCACAGCTTTTGTAGCGCTGCGGAAAACACGTCTGAAAGTTATCGTGTCTCATTGAAATCACGTTTGGGGGCCTTTGGTTCCCGCTTTTTAAATCCAAAATCTGCAGAATTACACCGAACGAGAGCCGAGTTCATAGAAACGGAGTGTCGGAGTAGCAGCTTGTGTCGCTGACCTCTAAAGCAGACAATAACCGCAACATTTATTTATCCCACTCATCATTATCGTTTTTAAAATAAGTTCATACCAATGGGAGGGCGGATTAAATGAAACTACCCCAAGATGTCAGCTCGCTCTGAGGGGGAGCAGGGGAGGAGAGGAGGGAAAAGTGAGAACCTTGACACATGCCCGCATGGCAGCAGTTTCCTGACTCGGTATCGGCCGGTCAGGCAGCGTTCAGTCGCTCATCGCATTTTTCAATCGCCCGAGCGACTTCAGGGTTGATTATGTGCCTCTTGTGGAGGAGAGATCCATCATCTGAGGGGGGGGGGGGCTGGTGTGTGTTCTGTCACCTGTTGGTAGTGTTCTCATCAAACGTACCTTTATCAACAACCAGTATGTACGTCTGATCTACATTTCAAAACAACCAATTTTTGGCAGTTCGACTTCCTTTTGATTATTTACCTCCGAAGACAAATAAAAATCATGTGTTCATATTTTTTCTGTTGGCGCTGAATGACGCCGGCTGATACTGTATGAGACTGAAATTTCAATATCTGATCAATATTCATAAACCGCAACATCAGTCTGACTCTTAATACACTGGATCAAACATCGCAGTGCAAGACCGGCACATGTAACAAATAAGAAAATGCCCTTAGTTTCTATATTGATGCCAGTGTAAATAATTCAGGCATCTGCACAGAAGTCAGATTTAGCAGAATGAGAGACATTTTTACTGTTGCAGCATTTTATAGTCCAGTGATGGAACCCTGTTGAAACCTGTTTTTGGAGGTTTTGGGAGACACACACAAAAGTACAGGTCATTTAAAAGTCAGGGGACACAAACCTAAAGCGCACTTATTTCTCCTTTATGCTCATTTTCACATATGAAACCTTAACGGAGGAAACATTTATTAAATACGGACACATTCTGTCATATCTAACCTGACTTATGAGAGTTTTATTAACATTTCTTGCATCCAGAAATGATGTTGGAAGCACCAATGCTCAAAGATGCGTTATTTCTTGCGTTAACAGAGGGTCTACAGAAACGTCCGATATGAAGATCGTTTGTCGGATACCGGGCGAGTTAGTTCAGTGCAGACATTCGTCATGTTATCCTCCTCTATACTAAGTTCTTGACTTTTTTCATTGGCGTGCCTAATGTCGCTCTTCCATTTAAAACTGTATATATCTCTGACGCCGCCCCTTCTGCTGAACCCCACCAATGAGATTAGGCCTGCTCCTGCCCTCAGAGCAGCTCCGCCTGCAGAGAAATGTGTGTACAAGTAAAAAAACTCCACTGTGCGACAAAGCCACACTGGATTTATTAAAATCCACTCCAAAATGTACTTGTGCTTTATCCGGCAGAAAACGAGAGCACCGTTTATACCTCTTGGCTGTGGTCGTGAGGCGGCTGAGGAGACGAGCACCCAGTGTACTTTAAATGTGTGAAATGCGGCGAGGAGAGGCAGCAGGGACCACCAGGTGCTGCCTCTCCACCTCGAGCCGGCCGAGGAGCGCTTCTCCTCTCCAATAACCCAAAGGGCTGAGATGCCACTCGCAGCAGCCGAGCCAAAAGACATTTCAAGTGTGCACTTCAAAGGGGCCTTGGATTATGTTCGCGCACAGTCTATCCTGAGGGGATCCTTTGAAGGGAAACTTACTGCAGAGCCACTGGTGGCCACTCAGTGTGTGTGTGTGTTTGTTTGTCTAAACCCATTTTACTCACTGCTCTTGCCACTGTGCTATGGCTTTGGGAGGGGTTTCCTTCTGCAAAAGTTTCAGCGAAAAACAGAATTTAAAGAGTTTTATACCAAAAAGTAGAGAATCCTCTTTGGGAATATGTAGTTTGTAAAAAATAAGAAAAAAGAAAATAGCTCCAGTGTTGTTGTGCACAATATAAATGAGTGCATAATGATCACCGGGATATCAGAATGTAAAAATATGAAGTCAGTTGTTATTCTAAAGCAGCCTGTCAAAGTCATTTTGTAAAGCACTTCTTATATTTGGCAGGTGTTCATATGACACTGTAAGTCACAGGAGTAAAATCATGATTTGATTGTTTAAAGGTAAAAGATTAAATGAGTGTTTTTTAGTAAAAGTATCTTTTTTTTTTTTTTTTTTGTTACTACAAATCATCTAAAGATTTTAGCTTATCGGATATTCACTTCATTTCTGTACAGTATCGGAAGAAGTGAACATCATGCAACAGTTTACAACAATGTTAATGCAATATAAATGCAGACTATGGATTGCACGACTTGAGCAAAGCTTCATTACTTTGCTGTGAATTGATATCATGCATACAGCTGCATGGTTTACACAGTGGTTAGCTGTAGTATTAAATATATTGGAGGCCGTGAGTTTGTTGATCTTGTCCTTGAACTTCCAGTGTTTTTACTGTGAGGAAATGGTTTCTAAGTGTTTTGGCATGGTTATAAAAAGAGAACCAAATTCTGTATTTCTAAAAACATGGTCTGTTTTTTTCATTTTCATAATTGAGAGAAATGAGAAATGAACATGAAAATGGGTTCATAGCACTAATGGAAAGACCATGGTGTCAACTGTTACTCAGAAAATGCTGGAAATTCACTTTGGAAGGTGATTATTCATAACGAGAGAATCAGTTTGTCGTTTTGGAAACCAAAGACATAATTTCCCAGTTTCCAGCGACCCGCTGTAACATCGACTTTCGATTCAGTTCAGAATTTCTGCACGTGTCACTGCAGTAATGCAAAGGTGGCTGCTGATTAGCAGCTAACAAATTGCACAGCGTCGAGGGGAGGCAACCAAACATCTGTACAACACCTGCACCCATGGATGCCAGGATATGAAGCACCGCTGAAAACAAAGGGATGGGTGGGTGGGGGGGTGTTGGGGAAAGTGAAACAACAGCAACTCTGGTAGGCGATTATCATAATTAAAGCCGCATCAATTAAAGGGGTCAATCACAGCGCGGCTGCCACCTTCCTCTGCAGATGGTGAAATTTGTTTAGGGCTGCCTCCTCCTTTCTGACACCGCAGAGGGACAGAGACAGAGCCGCACTCCCACCGACGCTGTGATGAATGCGTAGATGTAAGAGCAGACGAATACAATCAGTTCAATGCTTTTATGGCATTTTCCATCACTCTGGTGTCCTATCAGAATAAAATCTGATCACCTAGTTTCTCTGGGGGGCTGCGTTCATTCCTGATGGGATCAATAAACTCAACAACAATCAATCCCCAAAAGCTGCCACGCTCTGCTTTGCAGTAACTCACAGATGCAAGTTTTACTCAGGGTTGGATTTTGGAGCCTGTATTGGCTCGTGTAGAATGTGTGCGCTTGTATTCAGGCAAATAAGAAGCTTTGTATTAAAGCAATTTATTGGTTTTGGGTTTGAATTAATCAGCGCAATTAAAGCTGATGGAAGAATTGACAGATTAACTGTGGTTATAGTTCATCTGCTCTGTAAACCTTATCATTCTAATGGATAATTATTGATATGTAGAACATATCATGTGGACATTGAAGGTTCATATTGAAGGCTGTATTTATTCTATTGGTATTTAAGTCTTAAATTTAAAACACTTCAATACTTCCTGTGTGTTCCTGATATTAAAATACACATCTTTTGATTGTTTTACTAATTGAAGGTGAGAGGTTAATGCGACGCTGGTAGATGCAGTGTTTTCACTTTGTGCCCACTTGACTTAAACTGGGGCTATTTCCATTTGCAGGGAGATGCTGTGAGCTCAGCAGCTGCGGAGCGGAGCAGGATTTACTCTCTGTCCTGGAGGTCCACCTTAAAGCAACGGGGGGGAGCAATTAGCTGCGGCAGCTTCAGCCAAGGTGGGTGCTGCACAGCCACAGCATTTTGCATTTCAATCGTGCCGGTCCGGTGACAGGAAGTGCAGAGGACGATGGAAATGACACTGACCTGTGGTGGTTCAGTTAGACGGATATATGGTTAATATATATGGCAACAGCATTTTAATTATTGATCAAATCTTCCAGTAATACTCATCAAACTCTGGGCAAAGGTCATCAGATCTGCTTCTTTAATCGACACATCACACTGACAGCTTCGTGGTTGTTGTCGGACGCGTTCGCCGCTGACGGGATTAAAGCTCCGGTCTCGGATTCTCTCGTCTCGCCGCCGCATAAAAGAGCGGTAAACAAAAGGGGCGGAGCTGCGACTCATAACTTTCCCTGACCCGAGAGGGAAAGTGCGGGTGGGTAGAGCGGCTGCCGGGGCCCCGGCAGGGGGCCGGCTTCCACCCAAGATGAGGACTGACACCGGGGTTCAGGGGTTAATTTGTGTAACAGGCGAATTTGCATACAAATGAAAAATGACAGAATTTTCCTGTTCTCTGCAACTTTCAATGTCATCCGCATCAAGCCGGCCCTATCTACCACACACACCCCCCGCCCCCTCCCCCCCAGTCCCCCCTGCACGCCGTTTGAAGAATATTCATTACTTGTGAAGCTGGGGCACCTTGTTTGCTATTAATCTCCACCGCAGGTCAATGACTTAATTTGCTCAACTTTATCAGTGGTGCCATTCACTTTTTCTTTCTTCCTCCACCCGTCCGTTCCCTTTGTAGCTTTTTCTAAAGTGCTCTCATTGCTTCTCTTCATAGAGCCCGGCTAAGCTTTTTAAAGTACAACAAAGGCACAGTAACTCTGGTCTCTGAAAGAGTTTTGAAGACATAAATGAATTACTTGAGAGGAAAATATACGCCGGCCCTCTAGATTGCTCCTTCTTCTCTTCCCCCCGCAACGCCCAACAACTTCTGGAGAGATTTCCTCTCAAATCTTTTTTTTTTCCTCCCCTCCTCTCTTAGTCTTGATTGGATTGATTGTTTTTCTAATCCAGGGGAAATTACTTGCAAAAAGGGGTCAAATAATCATGGTGAAAATAATGGAGGAAGGAGTGAAGTGACTAGTCTTTCCACCAACAGGAAAAACAAAAAGGGCTGCACGAACGTAGGTGAATTCTACATCTATTTCTTTCCACATTAAACACCTTTTCACATACAACCACACGGCGTACTGATGACATATTTAACATTTACTTTCTTTGAACACATTTACTGATAACTTCATGGAACATGTTCCGAGGAAATGGGTCAGAACTAGATGAATCAGATCATCAATAACCATTCAAAACATCTGTACTCCAGTCTTCAACCTTTTTACCACCCACAGTCCCCTCCCCTTAAGACTTACAGCACTTAATTTAGAAGTTAAACACACTGCTAGTGCTGTGAAAAATAACATGAAGATGTAATTTTACCGTAGGTGTGGATAGATTATCTTGCCTTGCCAGTAAAACGGAGCAGAGAACAACTAAAACACAGCACAACAAGCTGTAAACACTCCACTGACAGATCACGTTGTTAAAGCTGGTATGGCTAACGTGCGCAACCAGTTGCCTAGATACACAGTCAGCAGACAGAGAGCAACATTAGCATTCACTTTGGGTTGTGTCTCTGGACTCTGGACTAATGTAAGTCCAGCATGCACCTTCTTTTAACTGTGTTTCGGTAGCTAGTCGCTAAGTTAGCGTGGTACCACAGTAGTGTGAAAACAGTGAGCTGAAAGATGCTAAAATGCCAGGATCTGATGGATCAGTCAGTTCCTCATTATGCAGCTTTGAAAAAACATGCCGTCTTACTCCTGCTGGTCCAACATTGTGATAAATCCCTGAAACCTGATGTCACAATTTATCTCATGGGTCTAACAATCAAAAACGGCCCATTTATTTTAATTTCGGCTAACCGAGAGTTCATGAATCACTACCTCAGTCGGATGGAAAATGCGCTTGAGTCAAGTTTAACTCCGCTGTGCATTTCAAACAATCAAGCACATTTAAACAAAGCATCTCAGTGGTTTTCACTTCCTCCTAAATAGACTGAAATGCTGTAACTGTAAACTGCGGATTACACGTTTCTTTTAATCCCTAATCGGTTGTTTAGGCTGAACTGACCAAACAAACTAGAAGTGCCCAGTTGGGCTTTCCTTATGCATGACGTATGAAACAAATAGCGCAGGATTAAACGCTTCCATCTATATCGCGCAGCATTAAAGGAGCATTACACAATATCTGAGAATAATAAGTTTGTTTATCTCAACATACGCTGCACGTCTGGCGGAGCGGTGACATTTGTTTACTTTAAACAGTATTTGAGTCTTGTAAGTCAATCCTTACATATGAGCAACCGGAGCAGCACATTCTACCATCCAGCAAGTAAAGGCTCAACACGCTCAAAAAGAAATGACTGCAACTTTAGTTGTTTGCCTCCTGCAGGCGTTTTGAACCTCTAAAATCCAAATTTCCAGCTTCATTAAGTACCCCCCCCACCCCCCACCCCACCCCTTCTCTTTCCAGGAGAGGAAAGTTGAAGGGAAGGCAGAAAAAAGTGCAAGAGAGGAAGTATAAAGCATAAAGCGAGAGAGTGAGAGAGAAAAAATGTCTTGTGAACCATTGTTTGGATCTTTATGCAAAAACCCCCTTTGTGTTTCAAACTCTTGATCCCCCATAGGCAAAGGAGAGGAGCGTATTGATCTGTGCTGAAAGGAGACGGCCCTTTCATCACGCTTCCTCCTCACCTTAGACGGCTTTGAGGGGGGCTCCTCCAGGATCGCAGCACCCTCGCCTGGCTACCGGCCAGAGATTAGGGCGGCGATAACCTACCCAGCCCTAATAGGTAGAGAACGAAAGCAGAGGCTGTCTAATTAGCGCTGATCAAAGCGGAGGACTTCATCCCCAAAACAAACCTGCACATTTGAATGTGCTAAGGAGAGGGGAATGAAAAGGAATGAAAAGGGTGGAGGTGGAAGGAGGAGGGGAGAAGTTGGGAGTTTTTGAACTTCCTGGACACGTAGTCCTTTTTATTTATTTTTTTTATTTGATGATATGCACAGCTTTGCCCGTGCACCATTTCTTCTTTTCTACTTTATGTGCATGCAGATATGTATGCACAGAGAGGAACACACTGATGTTATTCCTCAAATTTTCTACAGACGTGTGCACATAAAACCCAATGTGCATTTGTGTGTACACTGAATGGGATTATGGAATATTTTTCCTTTTCAGTCGTGACCTTTGACCTTATTACCTTGCACTCAATGCAGCTTTTTATTGATCGAATGATCAGTTAAAAACCTAAACTGTGAATATTATAAGTCGTCGTGATGCCACACCTATAGATCTCCCAACTGTCAGCACCTGTGTCGCAGGATTCGTCACCGTCCCGCATCAGCGCTTCGTCACATTCACACCTCCGATCAGCACATCCCAGCCGCCGCACCTTCTCCGCTTGTTCTCTCTCGGTGACGAGCGCCGCTGCGTGCCACGGGGGGCGTCGTCTGGTGCGAGTCAAATGACGTCACGCGTCCTGTCCCGCGCTGCACTCTGGTCGCTGGAGGGGAAATAGAGGAAGCGACAGAAACTCTCGGTGCCTTCAGGTGCCATTTCAACCACCTGTAGATGTTGTCCATCTGTCCATCCTATACCGAGTAGTTTTTGCACCTAAACTTAACCCAAAGTGCGAGTGTTCCATAAACTTAGCTGTGTGTGTTTGTTATTGTAACCATGACAACGAAGGTGGTGGCTCGATAAGCCTCCTGATGTACGGGCTATTTCAGGAGTTGTTGCTTTGAACACAGCTGCAGAAATGAAAATTATTCTTCCAAAATATGTTTGGTGATGGAGGTGGAGATCTGACTGATTCGTTTCTCCATAATCTCTCACAGGTGTTTAACTGGGTTGACATTTTTTGGCTATGAGGGTCATTGAACCAGTGTTTGTGTCCTGTATGGGAGGATTTGTATTCGGCATGGTTTCTCCATCTGTTTATACAAATTTAACCCTCGCATGTTTCTTTTGAAGGCTGCATCTCTCCCTTAATTTCAAAGTCTTTCCTATTGGTGCCCTTTTTCCCCCATTGGTGCGGCTCTAACCGCGATGAAGTCATAACGCCGAAGCTTCAAAAGCCAAATCTGACGCCTGTCTGACTGCACTTTGAGATAAGAATCGCACTAAAGGTTTTTCTGTGCAGGAAAATGATGCCAGAAGTCATATGTGAAAGCAATTAGTGTGATTGCAAAGAGGAAGGAGAAAAGTGCAAATGTGTCACCGCTCAAGACATCATAAGTGTCTCACTTTTCATGGTGGAAACTCCTTAATAGTCTAGACTGCTGCACAGGGAGGTGTGGACGTCTAGAACCTGGTGATGAATGCTGTGGATTGAGATGAAAACCACCATGGCAGCTTGTACGGCTGACACACGAAATTTGGCTTCTTGTGACCTTTCGGGCTGTTTTGGTGAGTTTACAGTCCCGCTGGCCTGATTTGTTTTTGTCAGCCAATGCGTGCTGTCCACCTATTCATCACATCGTCTAATTTCCTATTCGGAGTTTGAGTGTTTTCTGCGTTTGGCGCCGTTTTTCCGGGGGGGCAGGAGGCAGGAGCCGAGTGGGTGCTGATGAGGAGGCCAAAACGCAGCAGCAAGACGTGTCGAACCTCATCCCATTTATTGTCAGACGTCCGCCAGAACTTTGATGCAAATGTACAAATTGCCACGACTGTGAATGTATTTGAAATTTGATCACATTTCATACCCGCGCACTCAGCCTCTTCCCCCAGAACTTCACACACCACCAAAAAAAAACATGCAACGCCCTGAGTTTACTCCTAATGAATTCTTGATAAAAGAAAGTTTATTTTTCCATATTTTTTTTCTTTTTTTTTTCTTATTAAATTTACACATTTCCACCACCAAGATATATGTGCCGTGTCCTAATCTTAATGGAAGGAGCAAATTTGGCAGTCCGGTTTTGCATACATTTCACAAAATATTAGATGTGACTGTTTGGCCTCACAGCTCAGGAAAGTTCAGACTTTTTAACACAAGAACTAGATGAACACAGACGGTTTTTTTCCTGCTCCGATTTCACTTTCAGCTGTCTCTTCGCTCTGTATTTAAGATCTCGTCTACCTGCGATCCGCGACATGTGTGAGCCCTCTTTCCTCTGGCATTAAACATATGCTCCGAACATATGTCCCATGCAACATATGGTCTGCTAAAGCTGCCGTTAGCTTCTGTTTCATGCCAATATACAATCCTGGATGTTGAAGTTTGAATTTTAAGTATTCGGCACCTTTCTGGGAAAATGAGATGAACCCTGAATTAGGATCATATCACAGAAAATGAGGAATTTCACGCTCCTGTAAGGCAAAATAGCATCCAAGAAAGTCATATGAGTACAGTATGTGTATGTCTGTTTATTCGTCTGCATGTCTATGTGTGTGTGGCCAACATACAGTGCGTGTGCGTGTGTGTGTGTGTTGGAGGGAGGATTATAACCCATTGCCTCCGTGCATTAAGCTTCCCCTCATCCAGTGCCAAAGGCCTGACCCAAATATGGCTGAAAGACAACATGTGACCTGCTTAGCGCTTCACCCCCGGCTCCACTCGCTCCAGGGTTGTGGTGGTGGTCCGGTGTAAAGGGGGGGGGGGGGGGGCTGTGTGGCGGTGTGCAGGGAAGGTGGGGAGGTGGGGGTGGTTCAGTCTATTAGTGGGAGAAAGCACAGATGCCGGCAGATGGCTAACATATTGTCCAGAGCTGACCCGAGTGCGGAATAATTACTGGAAAGTTCAGCGCTCTCAGGTCCGCAGCCTTGACTCTACAGCGGAGGCACAGTCGAGAAGTTTGCAGAATGGAGCAGATTTCTTTTAAAACTCTTCTGTTCACTAGTCGTATTGTTATTCTGGAAGAATACAGCGAAACCACACACTTGACATGTGATAAAAAAAAATACCTCCATGTCGGCTCTGCAGGGAGAGAAACATACTTATATAAATATAAACCAAAAAATATGAGCAAAAACATGATAATGAACATTTCACTGTTTCAGGAACTGAGCTACATGAAAGAACCTTAAACCCTGACATCTATACAAACATTCAGAAAAACAGCAGGAGTACTGTCGTGGCGGTTTATGTTCTGGTCTGATCATTCATTTTTGGGGATTTTAGTAACAGGTTGAAATATTCTTACTCCACTCTCAAGCTTTCTCGCTCCACAAAAAAAAAAAAAAAAGGTTTCAGAGCTGTGTTTTTTTGGACAGGAGTGAGTGTATAGGATTGAGATTTTCGCTGCGATAAAGAGCAGAACTGCAGTTATGAAAGCTTTTATCCAGGAGCGGTAATGAGCTCCTCACTTTAGAGGTACACGCTTATGAGGTGTAACATTAAATCCTTAATATTAAACACCCGCGCACACTTAATGACCATAAAATAGCAACTTTAAAGCATTGGGTGATTCCAGTTATGCGTTTGTGAAGACATACAGGCCTTCTTATGAAAATCTGAATTATTTTATACTCCTGTCTCAAACGACTGTGCCGCAGTTTGTGGTGCAGAAACGTAAATAACGTAAGAATAAAGAAACGCATCACTGTATATATTCAATGTGCGGCCGTTTACACTGGTGTACTTTAGCGTCAACCTTTCATTGCTGAAACGGAGCTGTTCGTGAAACTACGCTCTATCTTGTGACACCTCCGCACCCCCGGCCCCCTTCCCCCGATCATAGGCATATCCACAAACACACACACACACATGGATGCAAATGTGTCTTTTGGCTATGAAAAAGCTGTCTGTACTCATTTGTAGTCTCCGGCCTGAGGATAAATCAGATCACGGTGATGGCGGTTGCCTCCCCCTCTCCTGCTCCTCAAACAGCCCCCCCCCCCCCCACAGCTCGTGGCTACTGGCCCCAGCCAGGGCTCAGGTAGCGCTGGAGGGGGGGCCCCCGTTCAGTCAGCAGGCTGCAGATGCTACTCTCGATCGGACTCTGCGTCCCCCAAATGTCCCCGATGCCAGGAGGCCAGACACATTACTGTTGGAGTGACATTAAAAACCAACAGAGAGGAATGTAAACCCCCGAACTCACTATGCAGCCAGTCATGTGACTCCGTGAAATCTGAGTAAATATAGCTCTATTATGCCGTCACAGGCAAGCAGACACACAGAAATGTATTGTTTACGTGGCTATAACACAGATCGGGGGGGCGGGGGGCCTCATTGATGTCACGTCGACGGGATTTATTCACCGACGCACGATTGATATGGATCGTGAGTCGACCTGCAACAGTCTGCAGACATTAATGTAAACAAGGTTGATGTTTGCCGAGGCGCACTTATCAGCTTCCCGTACAGAGGCGGGTTCAAAGCGGCGCGCAGCGGCTACAATAACAGACAAAACAAGCCCGTGGCCCGACGACAGATGAATATACATGAACTCGTAGCAACGCTCCCCCTTTTTGAAAAGGCCAGAATTCATTTCATGCTAATGATAATGACAATAATTCACAATGGACAAGAGAGGAGGCCTCGCAAAACAACTGCATTCCCCCTCTTAATATGATCAGTCGTGATGATTTTCTCCACGATAATGATTCATCAAATGATTCTGTGGCGGTCACAAAAGGGCTCAAGTCATTAATAAAAGAACAGAGTCAAAGCACCTTGGGGATCTTTTTTTTTTCTTTCTTTTTTTCTTCTTTTTTTTTTCTCCTCCCTCCCTGCATTTGGACCTAGTTATCATTAAAGTAAAAAGTGACTGCTACATCTGAATGAAATCTCATTGTTGGATTTAAAGATGTGAATAAAATTCCATTTCAAATTAGGCCCCATTAGCATCACTAAGAGTCGTAAGATTCGGGTGACCTTTTTCGTCGCGGATATCTGGATCTTGGAAGTTTTTCTCCAGTTGAAGTGAAAAGGAAGGTCTTCTTTTTCTTCCTTCGGCGATGATGAAACTGCGCGGATTTGACCTCCAGCTTGAGACATCCAGCATGTGAAAAACTGTGACACCAATTCTTATATTTGAAAAAAATAAATAAATTTAAACAAAAGCAAGTTTTTTCATATTTAATATAGCACCTTTTAATCAGGCTGAGATCTTTCATTTGTCTGATTGAGTTTCTATACAAATAATAATCCCAATTACACGAGTGGAGGCTACTGCCGAAGACATTAATAGAAAATGATTCAAACTAAAAGTTAATTACAAACTTCTGAAATGAACCCCGATGATGGGCGTGCAGTTTCAGGCAGGAGGATGTAACAAAAAAACACTATTCACTTGCATTATGGGAAGTGTAGTCCAGTATTTTTGGAGGTTGACCTGCTTTGATTTTGACCATTCTTCTTTGTCTGTCTGTTTCTGATGAGTCTCCTAACTCTATAGACGTGCAGCAGAAAATCACTGGAGTGTGCTTCAGTATTTATCTCTACAAATGGCAATCAGATGGGACAGCAAACTAATAATTTAATTATACAGGACTGATGTAATGAAATTGACATTTATTTATCTGAAAGTCGTCTATTATTGGAAATGCAGTCTTGTTTGTTGGGATGAGACTGATGAGAAAATAGGACAGGATTCCTAGGACAGGGAAATGGGGAGATGGGAGAGAGGGACTAAAAAGAGAGAGAGGGGGTGGGGGTGGGTCTGACAGATGTAGAGCTACAGAGGTTCGTGGGTCAGACCAATAAACAAACAACGCATCGATTTCCTGCCGCTCTCCGCTCGTTCCTGGGGAAACCTCCTCGCCTCCGCCATCCGGTTGCGCTCATCTCCACTTATGTTAAAGACACTCCTCGCTGGGGGAAGCCCAACCCCCCCCCACCCTACACGTCCCCCACCCCCCCTTCTCCCTGGTTAATAGAATCTCGCGGACCTCTCCCAGGGACAGTGCATCTGAGGTGAACCACTACCAGAGATTGGTAATCATTTTATTAGAGGAAGTCGGAGCCTAGCTTCCACTCAGAGATGGATAAATGGTCAGGCCTGTGGATTCCAAGCTCTCAGCCTGTTTATTTGAAGGAAATAAACTGCAAAAGCAAAGCACTGACCTCTTTCTGCATTACCCAGCATGCTTTAACAGCACTGCAGAATTATTATTTGCACTTATAAAAAGGACAAATTCACCCTAAAACGCTGTTGTAAAAAAAGCTACTTGTGATTTGTGGCCTCATTTAAAATCGTCTTTAAATAACTCGTGAAACAAACACATCATGTCCGCATACTTTCAAACTAAGAAGGAGAAACTGTTTTGCCCATGTAATATATTCATATCGAATATAATATTTCTAGAGACTAAAGGAGGCAATATGTGTTGTTTCTTCAGCTTCCATTTTTGCACCAAACTTCAACAATGATGCACAAAGAAAAATAGGCACAGGAGCCAAATTTGTCACGCAGACGTTCTCGCGACTTTACTCAGATGATCATAATTCCTAACAATATGCATGTGATGGATTTAAAGTGAATATGCTGGGGATTTCCCCCTTGGGTATCCATAAATTCATGATGTGCAGCTATTCAAAAAGTTTTTTTTTTTTTTTTGGTGCATATCAACCATCTTGTAAAAGATTGTCTTCTATTCAGAATCTTTAAAGACTCACACAGATCCAACAGTAACACAAGGTGGACTTTTATTCCCTCTCCGGGGACGACTGGCAGGAAATAACCTCACACCTTCATTTTCCTCTTTAATTTCCCGATCATAAAGCGCTGAGTTTTCTTCCCCTCTCGTACATTTCATCCTATAGCCTGTCCTCCACTACAAAAGTGGAGAAATGGAAAAGCTTTCTTTTTTTCCTGTGTTTTTAATCCTTTTGCACCCTAATTGGCCTCTCTTTACTGTGAAGTGAGTTCAATCTGCAAGCAGATAAAACAAGTGTCGGGTGAGGGCGCAGGCACCGTGGCACTGTGTTCCCAAGCATGAAGTGAGCAGTTTTGAACTAATGTCCAAGCCTCTGCAATTAAAAGCCATGGGAGTCGTTAAAGTAACTTCCTTCTTTCTTTCCTTCTTTTTTTTTTTTGTTTTGTTTTATATCCTCCCCTGGAATACCGCTTCACCTATTCTCTGCTGGAGATGAGATGATGATAGCTGCTCTCAGATCTGCGCCTCTTGTCCGTCTGAATGCAGATTGGAGCGATTACGGCTGAGGACTCGCGCACATCGGGTCACAAACGGCCTTTCATCGCATCAGTAAGTTTGGTATCGAGTGGCGCGGCGGTCGACGGAAACGCATGACCCCCCTTTTCGAGAGGCGAGTAATGGCGACGGCGACCTTTTGTGCGCGGTGATTTCTTCCGAAGCTTCTGGGGGCCCGCCCATCGGAAAAACACAATGATGCTGTTGTGTAGGTACCAGGATTAGCGACGGCCGCTATCGATCCGGCGATTCTTTCTTCTTCCGTGTCTGTATGAGAGGCCGGTCAATATCTGCACGCTTTGATTTTCTTTGTGGCGGTCTCTGTCTCACAACTGATGCTCTAATGTTATCGCTGTGAATGCAGGGAAGGTTTGACTGCTGATGAGGTTTAACACCGCAGCTCCTCAGCTAATGTGTTTTGTGATTAGGCCGATCTTTCCTTAAACATCAGGTCCCTGTCGGTCAGTGTCATCAACCTCCGATGACGGAGATTCACCCCGGAGCGCACGGGAAGAAAAATAATAATTTTATAAACCCGTTCCCCTCCACTGAAGGGAATAGTGCGTTCGAAGGGGGGACTATTTTCAGCGGTGGATTAATCCAGATTTGGTGCTGTAGTGAGTATTTGTGGCAGCAGGACAGTGTGTGTGTGTGTGTGTGTGTGTGTGTGTGTGTGTGTGTGTGTGTGTGTGTGTGTGTGTGGGACTGAGTCAAAGTACAGTGTGTGTGTGTTTGTGGTGATGTAGGAACATGTCACCCAGCTCAACAGTGTGGCCCACTGATGTGTTTTTAATAGTTTTTGGAAACAATGGAGCTCTATGGCTCAGAGGAGTCACATACATCAGGCTGTGCTACACAGACAGTTACTGTTAGCGGGATAAATTCATTCATTCATTGTCGTGTGTCTCTTTCAGGGAATCGGTTGGAATAGCACCAGCGTAAAGACCCACGTGAGCTCGTGACATTTTAGGGACAAATGTGAGAAAGACACTGTGTTATTCAGGAGCTGGCAGTGCAGGGAAACTCAAATATCAGTATTTTCATTTCGATTTTAAACACCCAACAACTTCAATAAAAGTGCAGCGATACAAGTTTCAGTTCTGTCTAAATTTACTTAAAACATTATCAAGAAAATACATGATTCACATGGAAGTTAATTTTTGGCAGAACATATTGAAACAGCTCTTTAGTATGTGCCAGATTAACTGGAGGGCACATATAATACTCTTTTAAAGCCTATTTGTTGCTTTCATGTTCATTTAAAGCCTAGTTATGAACTGGGAATATCTAACAACAAGTTAAGATCCAGATTGTTTTGCGTCGTCTTTGCCGCAAATTTTGGCAAAGCCTCTCCGGCGCCATAATATCCGTATTCGTTTATTCATTTGTCTGTCTGTTTACGTTTATATGTTTGCTTATTTATCCATCTCTTTATTTTTTAATGAGTTGAAAATCCACCAGAGAATCCGGGG
Source organism: Seriola aureovittata (assembly GCF_021018895.1). NCBI lineage: Eukaryota > Metazoa > Chordata > Actinopteri > Carangiformes > Carangidae > Seriola > Seriola aureovittata. Next base: position 621,609 of record NC_079387.1, on the reverse strand, counting down.
CGATGAAACTTTAAAACGTGTACAGTAGCAGCGAGGGGGAAAATATTTACATTGAAGCCGGCCACAATCTCAGAAGATCCTCAAATGTAGGTTAGAACTGCAAAGTTAATATGCAAATGTCCTTATCTGCTGGGATTCACAAACAACCATCATCCTGATTGATTTAATAAACTGCTTTTATCTTTCAAAGTGTTAATTAGGGGGAGATGGGCCTGGCTTTGAATCTCGGCTTTCTGTGGCACATTTGAGAGCTTTCAGACAAAGAGAAACTTTCTGTCCCTTAACATCACAACATTTTTACAGCACGTTGTTGTTTCTGAGGCACAAAGCTTCCTCCTCCTCCTCCTCCTCCTCCTCCTCCTCTCTCATACTGAAATACTGTGGTTTAGTCCGGTTATAGCAACGTATTCAAGTCTGTTGACGTCCATCCATACGGTTACAGACTGTATTTATCGTTGAAACTGTTCAGGTTTGTAAGGAAAAGGGGAGCTGCGTCAAACTCCTTACGTAAGGATGATTTTGTATTTAAAATTAAAAGCCTCTGTGTTTTATCACCTCAGGAATTTTAACAGAGTATTGCCTTTTTTTTCTTTTTCTTTCTTTCTTTTCTTTTCTTTTTTCTTTTTTTTTCCTGAGGCAGACTCTGAACACTCATCTCATCTTTTTAATTTGCTTTAATTACAAACCACAGTACCGCATGTGCTGACCAAAGACTCAAAGAGGAAGATCACTTTAATTTGATTAATTTTTGTCGTCTACTTCTTTGTATTGTCTTGAAGATCATTATTATATTTTAAGATTGTCACACGCACATCTACAGCTTTATCCAGGCTTAGAATTACCTGAAGTGATGAGCTACTGCTGTTTGAAATCCTTTTGTTTCCCCCCTCAACCTTCCTCTCCTTCGCTAAAGACAAATTTCCATGACGCAGGAGTTGACGCACTCTCCTGGCGTGAACCTGCGCGTGTTTTGAGGTTAGGGTTTTTGTTTTTTTTTTGCCGGATTTACTGTACAGGTGGAGAGGAG